>NW_027617775.1:0-98000 GCF_964187855.1 Myxine glutinosa
CACCAACACAAGTGCGAAAAATGGTTTTTCTACACACTAACACAAGTGCGAAAAGTGGTTTTTCAACACTAACACAAGTGCGAAAAGTGGTTTTTCCACACTAATACAAATGCAAAAGTGGTTTCCTGCAACAACACAAGTTCGAAAAGTGGTTTTTCAACACTAACACAAGTGCGAAAAGTGGTTTTTCAACACTATCACAAGTGCAAAAAGTGTTTTTTCCACACTAATACAAGTGCAAAAGTGGTTTCCTGCACCAACACAAGTGCGAAAAGTGGTTTTTCAACACTAACACAAGTGTCAAAAGTGGTTTTTCAACACTAACACAAGTGCGAAAAGTGGTTTTTCAACACTAATACAATTGCAAAAGTGGTTTCCTGCATGAACACAAGTGCGAAAAGTGGTTTTTCAACACTAACACAAGTGCGAAAAGTGGTTTTTCAACACTATCACAAGTGCAAAAAGTGTTTTTTCCACACTAATACAAGTGCAAAAGTGGTTTCCTGCACAAACACAAGTGCGAAAAGTGGTTTTTCAACACTAACACAAGTGCGAAAAGTGGTTTTTCAACACTAACACAAGTGCGAAAAGTGGTTTTTCCACACTAATACAAGTGCAAAAGTGGTTTCCTGCACCAACACAAGTGCGAAAAGTGGTTTTTCAACACTAACACAAGTGCGAAAAGTGTTTTTTCAACACTAACACAAGTGCGAAAAGTGTTTTTTCCACACTAATACAAGTGCAAAAGTGGTTTCCTGCACCAACACAAGTGTGAAAAGTGGTTTTTCAACACTAACACAAGTGCGAAAAGTGGTTTTTCAACACTAACACAAGCACGAAAAGTGGTTTTTCAACACTAACACAAGTGCGAAAAGTGGTTTTTCCACACTAATACAAGTGCAAAAGTGGTTTCCTGCACCAACACAAGTGCGAAAAGTGGTTTTTCAACACACTAACACAAGTGCGAAAAGTGGTTTTTCAACACTATCACAAGTGCAAAAAGTGTTTTTCCACACTAATACAAGTGCAAAAGTGGTTTCCTGCACCAACACAAGTGCGAAAAGTGGTTTTTCAACACTAACACAAGTGCAAAAAGTGGTTTTTCAACACTAACACAAGTGCGAAAAGTGGTTTTTCCACACTAATACAAGTGCAAAAGTGGTTTCCTGCACCAACACAAGTGCGAAAAGTGGTTTTTCAACACTAACACAAGTGCAAAAAGTGGTTTTTCAACACTATCACAAGTGCAAAAAGTGTTTTTTCAACACTATCACAAGTGCAAAAAGTGTTTTTTCCACACTAATACAAGTGCAAAAGTAGTTTCCTGCACCAACACAAGTGCGAAAAGTGGTTTTTCAACACTAACACAAGTGCAAAAGTGGTTTTTCAACACTAACACAAGTGCGAAAAGTGTTTTTTCCACACTAATACAAATGCAAAAGTGGTTTCCTGCACCAACACAAGTGCGAAAAGTGGTTTTTCAACACTAACACAAGTCCGAAAAGTGATTTTTCAACACTAAGACAAGTGCGAAAAGTGGTTTTTCCACACTAATGCATGTGCAAAAGTGGTTTTCCTGCACCAACACAAGTGCGAAAAGTGGTTTTTCAACACTAACACAAGTGCGAAAAGTGGTTTTTCAACACTATCACAAGTGCAAAAAGTGTTTTTTCCACACTAATACAAGTGCAAAAGTGGTTTCCTGCACCAACACAAGTGCGAAAAGTGGTTTTTCAACACTAACACAAGTGCGAAAAGTGGTTTTTCAACACTAACACAAGTGCGAAAAGTGGTTTTTCCACACTAATACAAGTGCAAAAGTGGTTTCCTGCACCAACACAAGTGCGAAAAGTGGTTTTTCAACACTAACACAAGTGCGAAAAGTGTTTTTTCAACACTAACACAAGTGCGAAAAGTGTTTTTTCCACACTAATACAAGTGCAAAAGTGGTTTCCTGCACCAACACAAGTGTGAAAAGTGGTTTTTCAACACTAACACAAGTGCGCAAAGTGGTTTTTCAACACTAACACAAGCACGAAAAGTGGTTTTTCAACACTAACACAAGTGCGAAAAGTGGTTTTTCCACACTAATACAAGTGCAAAAGTGGTTTCCTGCACCAACACAAGTGCGAAAAGTGGTTTTTCAACACTAACACAAGTGCGAAAAGTGGTTTTTCAACACTATCACAAGTGCAAAAAGTGTTTTTTCCACACTAATACAAGTGCAAAAGTGGCTTCCTGCACCAACACAAGTGCGAAAAGTGGTTTTTCAACACTAACACAAGTGCAAAAAGTGGTTTTTCAACACTAACACAAGTGCGAAAAGTGGTTTTTCCACACTAATACAAGTGCAAAAGTGGTTTCCTGCACCAACAAAGTGCGAAAAGTGGTTTTTCAACACTAACACAAGTGCAAAAAGTGGTTTTTCAACACTATCACAAGTGCAAAAAGTGTTTTTTCAACACTATCACAAGTGCAAAAAGTGTTTTTTCCACACTAATACAAGTGCAAAAGTGGTTTCCTGCACCAACACAAGTGCGAAAAGTGGTTTTTCAACACTAACACAAGTGCAAAAAGTGGTTTTTCAACACTAACACAAGTGCGAAAAGTGTTTTTTCCACACTAATACAAATGCAAAAGTGGTTTCCTGCACCAACACAAGTGCGAAAAGTGGTTTTTCAACACTAACACAAGTCTGAAAAGTGATTTTTCAACACTAAGACAAGTGCGAAAAGTGGTTTTTCCACACTAATGCATGTGCAAAAGTGGTTTTCCTGCACCAACACAAGTGCGAAAAGTGGTTTTTCAACACTAACACAAGTGCGAAAAGTGGTTTTTCCACACTAATACAAGTGCAAAAGTGGTTTCCTGCACCAACACAAGTGCGAAAAGTGGTTTTCAACACCAACACAAGTGCGAAAAGTGGTTTTTCAACACTATCACAAGTGCAAAAAGTGTTTTTTCCACACTAATACAAGTGCAAAAGTGGTTTCCTGCACCAACACAAGTGCGAAAAATGGTTTTTCTACACTAACACAAGTGCGAAAAGTGGTTTTTCAACACTAACACAAGTGCGAAAAGTGGTTTTTCCACACTAATACAAATGCAAAAGTGGTTTCCTGCAACAACACAAGTTCGAAAAGTGGTTTTTCAACACTAACACAAGTGCGAAAAGTGGTTTTTCAACACTATCACGAGTGCAAAAAGTGTTTTTTCCACACTAATACAAGTGCAAAAGTGGTTTCCTGCACCAACACAAGTGCGAAAAGTGGTTTTTCAACACTAACACAAGTGTCAAAAGTGGTTTTTCAACACTAACACAAGTGCGAAAAGTGGTTTTTCAACACTAATACAATTGCAAAAGTGGTTTCCTGCATGAACACAAGTGCGAAAAGTGGTTTTTCAACACTAACACAAGTGCGAAAAGTGGTTTTTCAACACTATCACAAGTGCAAAAAGTGTTTTTTCCACACTAATACAAGTGCAAAAGTGGTTTCCTGCACAAACACAAGTGCGAAAAGTGGTTTTTCAACACTAACACAAGTGCGAAAAGTGGTTTTTCAACACTAACACAAGTGCGAAAAGTGGTTTTTCCACACTAATACAAGTGCAAAAGTGGTTTCCTGCACCAACACAAGTGCGAAAAGTGGTTTTTCAACACTAACACAAGTGCGAAAAGTGGTTTTTCAACACTAACACAAGTGCGAAAAGTGTTTTTTCCACACTAATACAAGTGCAAAAGTGGTTTCCTGCACCAACACAAGTGTGAAAATTGGTTTTTCAACACTAACACAAGTGCGCAAAGTGGTTTTTCAACACTAACACAAGCACGAAAAGTGGTTTTTCAACACTAACACAAGTGCGAAAAGTGGTTTTTCCACACTAATACAAGTGCAAAAGTGGTTTCCTGCACCAACACAAGTGTGAAAAGTGGTTTTTCAACACTAACACAAGTGCGAAAAGTGGTTTTTCAACACTATCACAAGTGCAAAAAGTGTTTTTTCCACACTAATACAAGTGCAAAAGTGGTTTCCTGCACCAACACAAGTGCGAAAAGTGGTTTTTCAACACTAACACAAGTGCAAAAAGTGGTTTTTCAACACTAACACAAGTGCGAAAAGTGGTTTTTCCACACTAATACAAGTGCAAAAGTGGTTTCCTGCACCAACACAAGTGCGAAAAGTGGTTTTTCAACACTAACACAAGTGCAAAAAGTGGTTTTTCAACACTATCACAAGTGCAAAAAGTGTTTTTTCAACACTATCACAAGTGCAAAAAGTGTTTTTTCCACACTAATACAAGTGCAAAAGTGGTTTCCTGCACCAACACAAGTGCGAAAAGTGGTTTTTCAACACTAACACAAGTGCAAAAAGTGGTTTTTCAACACTAACACAAGTGCGAAAAGTGTTTTTTCCACACTAATACAAATGCAAAAGTGGTTTCCTGCACCAACACAAGTGCGAAAAGTAGTTTTTCAACACTAACACAAGTCTGAAAAGTGATTTTTCAACACTAAGACAAGTGCGAAAAGTGGTTTTTCCACACTAATGCATGTGCAAAAGTGGTTTTCCTGCACCAACACAAGTGCGAAAAGTGGTTTTTCAACACTAACACAAGTGCGAAAAGTGGTTTTTCCACACTAATACAAGTGCAAAAGTGGTTTCCTGCACCAACACAAGTGCGAAAAGTGGTTTTTCAACACCAACACAAGTGCGAAAAGTGGTTTTTCAACACTATCACAAGTGCAAAAAGTGTTTTTTCCACACTAATACAAGTGCAAAAGTGGTTTCCTGCACCAACACAAGTGCGAAAAATGGTTTTTCTACACTAACACAAGTGCGAAAAGTGGTTTTTCAACACTAACACAAGTGCGAAAAGTGGTTTTTCCACACTAATACAAATGCAAAAGTGGTTTCCTGCAACAACACAAGTTCGAAAAGTGGTTTTTCAACACTAACACAAGTGCGAAAAGTGGTTTTTCAACACTATCACAAGTGCAAAAAGTGTTTTTTCCACACTAATACAAGTGCAAAAGTGGTTTCCTGCACCAACACAAGTGCGAAAAGTGGTTTTTCAACACTAACACAAGTGTCAAAAGTGGTTTTTCAACACTAACACAAGTGCGAAAAGTGGTTTTTCAACACTAATACAATTGCAAAAGTGGTTTCCTGCATGAACACAAGTGCGAAAAGTGGTTTTTCAACACTAACACAAGTGCGAAAAGTGGTTTTTCAACACTATCACAAGTGCAAAAAGTGTTTTTTCCACACTAATACAAGTGCAAAAGTGGTTTCCTGCACAAACACAAGTGCGAAAAGTGGTTTTTCAACACTAACACAAGTGCGAAAAGTGGTTTTTCAACACTAACACAAGTGCGAAAAGTGGTTTTTCCACACTAATACAAGTGCAAAAGTGGTTTCCTGCACCAACACAAGTGCGAAAAGTGGTTTTTCAACACTAACACAAGTGCGAAAAGTGTTTTTTCAACACTAACACAAGTGCGAAAAGTGTTTTTTCCACACTAATACAAGTGCAAAAGTGGTTTCCTGCACCAACACAAGTGTGAAAAGTGGTTTTTCAACACTAACACAAGTGCGAAAAGTGGTTTTTCAACACTAACACAAGCACGAAAAGTGGTTTTTCAACACTAACACAAGTGCGAAAAGTGGTTTTTCCACACTAATACAAGTGCAAAAGTGGTTTCCTGCACCAACACAAGTGCGAAAAGTGGTTTTTCAACACTAACACAAGTGCGAAAAGTGGTTTTTCAACACTATCACAAGTGCAAAAAGTGTTTTTTCCACACTAATACAAGTGCAAAAGTGGTTTCCTGCACCAACACAAGTGCGAAAAGTGGTTTTTCAACACTAACACAAGTGCAAAAAGTGGTTTTTCAACACTAACACAAGTGCGAAAAGTGGTTTTTCCACACTAATACAAGTGCAAAAGTGGTTTCCTGCACCAACACAAGTGCGAAAAGTGGTTTTTCAACACTAACACAAGTGCAAAAAGTGGTTTTTCAACACTATCACAAGTGCAAAAAGTGTTTTTTCAACACTATCACAAGTGCAAAAAGTGTTTTTTCCACACTAATACAAGTGCAAAAGTAGTTTCCTGCACCAACACAAGTGCGAAAAGTGGTTTTTCAACACTAACACAAGTGCAAAAAGTGGTTTTTCAACACTAACACAAGTGCGAAAAGTGTTTTTTCCACACTAATACAAATGCAAAAGTGGTTTCCTGCACCAACACAAGTGCGAAAAGTGGTTTTTCAACACTAACACAAGTCCGAAAAGTGATTTTTCAACACTAAGACAAGTGCGAAAAGTGGTTTTTCCACACTAATGCATGTGCAAAAGTGGTTTTCCTGCACCAACACAAGTGCGAAAAGTGGTTTTTCAACACTAACACAAGTGCGAAAAGTGGTTTTTCAACACTATCACAAGTGCAAAAAGTGTTTTTTCCACACTAATACAAGTGCAAAAGTGGTTTCCTGCACCAACACAAGTGCGAAAAGTGGTTTTTCAACACTAACACAAGTGCGAAAAGTGGTTTTTCAACACTAACACAAGTGCAAAAAGTGTTTTTTCCACACTAATACAAGTGCAAAAGTGGTTTCCTGCACCAACACAAGTGCGAAAAGTGGTTTTTCAACACTAACACAAGTGCGAAAATTGGTTTTTCAACACTATCACAGGTGCAAAAAGTGTTTTTTCCACACTAATACAAGTGCAAAAGTGGTTTCCTGCACCAACACAAGTGCGAAAAGTGGTTTTTCAACACTAACACAAGTGCAAAAAGTGGTTTTTCCACACTAATACAAGTGCAAAAGTGGTTTCCTGCACCAACACAAGTGCGAAAAGTGGTTTTTCAACACCAACACAAGTGCGAAAAGTGGTTTTTCAACACTATCACAAGTGCAAAAAGTGTTTTTTCCACACTAATACAAGTGCAAAAGTGGTTTCCTGCACCAACACAAGTGCGAAAAGTGGTTTTTCAACACTAACACAAGTGCGAAAAGTGGTTTTTCAACACTAACACAAGTGCGAAAAGTGGTTTTTCCACACTAATACAAGTGCAAAAGTGGTTTCCTGCACCAACACAAGTGCGAAAAGTGGTTTTTCAACACTAACACAAGTGCGAAAAGTGTTTTTTCAACACTAACACAAGTGCGAAAAGTGTTTTTTCCACACTAATACAAGTGCAAAAGTGGTTTCCTG
This sequence comes from Myxine glutinosa, assembly GCF_964187855.1. Lineage (NCBI taxonomy): Eukaryota > Metazoa > Chordata > Myxini > Myxiniformes > Myxinidae > Myxine > Myxine glutinosa. The sequence continues at coordinate 7,221 of NW_027617775.1, forward strand.
CACCAACACAAGTGTGAAAAGTGGTTTTTCAACACTAACACAAGTGCGAAAAGTGGTTTTTCAACACTAACACAAGCGCGAAAAGTGGTTTTTCAACACTAACACAAGTGCGAAAAGTGGTTTTTCCACACTAATACAAGTGCAAAAGTGGTTTCCTGCACCAACACAAGTGCGAAAAGTGGTTTTTCAACACTAACACAAGTGCGAAAAGTGGTTTTTCAACACTATCACAAGTGCAAAAAGTGTTTTTTCCACACTAATACAAGTGCAAAAGTGGTTTCCTGCACCAACACAAGTGCGAAAAGTGGTTTTTCAACACTAACACAAGTGCAAAAAGTGCTTTTTCAACACTAACACAAGTGCGAAAAGTGGTTTTTCCACACTAATACAAGTGCAAAAGTGGTTTCCTGCACCAACACAAGTGCGAAAAGTGGTTTTTCAACACTAACACAAGTGCAAAAAGTGGTTTTTCAACACTATCACAAGTGCAAAAAGTGTTTTTTCCACACTAATACAAGTGCAAAAGTGGTTTCCTGCACCAACACAAGTGCGAAAAGTGGTTTTTCCACACTAATACAAGTGCAAAAGTGGTTTCCTGCACCAACACAAGTGCGAAAAGTGGTTTTTCAACACTAACACAAGTGCGAAAAGTGGTTTTTCAACACTATCACAAGTGCAAAAAGTGTTTTTTCCACACTAATACAAGTGCAAAAGTGGTTTCCTGCACCAACACAATTGTGAAAAGTGGTTTTTCAACACTAACACAAGTGCGAAAAGTGGTTTTTCAACACTAACACAAGTGCGAAAAGTGGTTTTTCAACACTAACACAAGTGCGAAAAGTGGTTTTTCCACACTAATACAAGTGCAAAAGTGGTTTCCTGCACCAACACAAGTGCGAAAAGTGTTTTTTCAACACTAACACAAGTGCGAAAAGTGGTTTTTCAACACAATCACAAGTGCAAAAAGTGTTTTTTCCACACTAATACAAGTGCAAAAGTGGTTTACTGCACCAACACAAGTGCGAAAGTGGTTTTTCAACACTAACACAAGTGCGAAAAGTGGTTTTTCAACACTAATACAAGTGCAAAAGTGGTTTCCTGCACCAACACAAGTGTGAAAAGTGGTTTTTCAACACTAACACAAGTGCGAAAAGTGGTTTTTCAACACTAAAACAAGTGCGAAAAGTGGTTTTCAACACTGATACAAGTGCAAAAGTGGTTTCCTGCACCAACACAAGTGCGAAAAGTGGTTTTTCAACACTAACACAAGTGCGAAAAGTGGTTTTTCAACACTATCACAGGTGCAAAAAGTGTTTTTTCCACACTAATACAAGTGCAAAAGTGTTTTCCTGCACCAACACAAGTGCGAAAAGTGGTTTTTCAACACTAACACAAGTCCGAAAAGTTGTTTTTCAACACTAAGACAAGTGCGAAAAGTGGTTTTTCCACACTAATGCATGTGCAAAAGTGGTTTCCTGCACCAACACAAGTGCGAAAAGTGGTTTTTCAACACTAACACAAGTGCGAAAAGTGGTTTTTCAACACTATCACAAGTGCAAAAAGTGTTTTTTCCACACTAATACACGTGCAAAAGTGGTTTCCTGCACCAACACAAGTGCGAAAAGTGGTTTTTCAACACTAACACAAGTGCGAAAAGTGGTTTTTCAACACTAACACAAGTGCAAAAAGTGTTTTTTCCACACTAATACAAGTGCAAAAGTGGTTTCCTGCACCAACACAAGTGCGAAAAGTGGTTTTTCAACACCAACACAAGTGCGAAAAAAATTTTTTCAACACTATCACAGGTGCAAAAAGTGTTTTTTCCACACTAATACAAGTGCAAAAGTGGTTTCCTGCACCAACACAAGTGCGAAAAGTGGTTTTTCAACACTAACACAAGTGCGAAAAGTGGTTTTTCCACACTAATACAAGTGCAAAAGTGGTTTCCTGCACCAACACAAGTGCGAAAAGTGGTTTTTCAACACCAACACAAGTGCGAAAAGTGGTTTTTCAACACTATCACAAGTGCAAAAAGTGTTTTTTCCACACTAATACAAGTGCAAAAGTGGTTTCCTGCACCAACACAAGTGCGAAAAATGGTTTTTCTACACTAACACAAGTGCGAAAAGTGGTTTTTCAACACTAACACAAGTGCGAAAAGTGGTTTTTCCACACTAATACAAATGCAAAAGTGGTTTCCTGCAACAACACAAGTTCGAAAAGTGGTTTTTCAACACTAACACAAGTGCGAAAAGTGGTTTTTCAACACTATCACAAGTGCAAAAAGTGTTTTTTCCACACTAATACAAGTGCAAAAGTGGTTTCCTGCACCAACACAAGTGCGAAAAGTGGTTTTTCAACACTAACACAAGTGTCAAAAGTGGTTTTTCAACACTAACACAAGTGCGAAAAGTGGTTTTTCAACACTAATACAATTGCAAAAGTGGTTTCCTGCATGAACACAAGTGCGAAAAGTGGTTTTTCAACACTAACACAAGTGCGAAAAGTGGTTTTTCAACACTATCACAAGTGCAAAAAGTGTTTTTTCCACACTAATACAAGTGCAAAAGTGGTTTCCTGCACCAACACAAGTGCGAAAAGTGGTTTTTCAACACTAACACAAGTGCGAAAAGTGGTTTTTCAACACTAACACAAGTGCGAAAAGTGGTTTTTCCACACTAATACAAGTGCAAAAGTGGTTTCCTGCACCAACACAAGTGCGAAAAGTGGTTTTTCAACATTAACACAAGTGCGGAAAGTGTTTTTTCAACACTAACACAAGTGCGAAAAGTGTTTTTTCCACACTAATACAAGTGCAAAAGTGGTTTCCTGCACCAACACAAGTGTGAAAAGTGGTTTTTCAACACTAACACAAGTGCGAAAAGTGGTTTTTCAACACTAACACAAGCACGAAAAGTGGTTTTTTAACACTAACACAAGTGCGAAAAGTGGTTTTTCCACACTAATACAAGTGCAAAAGTGGTTTCCTGCACCAACACAAGTGCGAAAAGTGGTTTTTCAACACTAACACAAGTGCGAAAAGTGGTTTTTCAACACTATCACAAGTGCAAAAAGTGTTTTTTCCACACTAATACAAGTGCAAAAGTGGTTTCCTGCACCAACACAAGTGCGAAAAGTGGTTTTTCAACACTAACACAAGTGCAAAAAGTGGTTTTTCAACACTAACACAAGTGCGAAAAGTGGTTTGTCCACACTAATACAAGTGCAAAAGTGGTTTCCTGCACCAACACAAGTGCGAAAAGTGGTTTTTCAACACTAACACAAGTGCAAAAAGTGGTTTTTCAACACTATCACAAGTGCAAAAAGTGTTTTTTCAACACTATCACAAGTGCAAAAAGTGTTTTTTCCACACTAATACAAGTGCAAAAGTGGTTTCCTGCACCAACACAAGTGCGAAAAGTGGTTTTTCAACACTAACACAAGTGCAAAAAGTGGTTTTTCAACACTAACACAAGTGCGAAAAGTGTTTTTTCCACACTAATACAAATGCAAAAGTGGTTTCCTGCACCAACACAAGTGCGAAAAGTGGTTTTTCAACACTAACACAAGTGCGAAAAGTGGTTTTTCAACACTAACACAAGTGCGAAAAGTGGTTTTTCAACACTAACACAAGTGCGAAAAAAGGTTTTTCCACACTAATACAAGTGCAAAAGTGGTTTCCTGCACCAACACAAGTGCGAAAAGTGGTTTTTCAACACTAACACAAGTGCGAAAAAAGGTTTTTCCACACTAATGCATGTGCAAAAGTGGTTTCCTGCACCAACACAAGTGCGAAAAGTGGTTTTTCAACACTAACACAAGTGCGAAAAGTGGTTTTTCAACACTATCACAAGTGCAAAAAGTGTTTTTTCCACACTAATACAAGTGCAAAAGTGGTTTCCTGCACCAACACAAGTGCGAAAAGTGGTTTTTCAACACTAACACAAGTGCGAAAAGTGGTTTTTCAACACTAACACAAGTGCAAAAAGTGTTTTTTCCACACTAATACAAGTGCAAAAGTGGTTTCCTGCACCAACACAAGTGCGAAAAGTGGTTTTTCAACACTAACACAAGTGCGAAAAAAAATTTTTCAACACTATCACAGGTGCAAAAAGTGTTTTTTCCACACTAATACAAGTGCAAAAGTGGTTTCCTGCACCAACACAAGTGCGAAAAGTGGTTTTTCAACACTAACACAAGTGCGAAAAGTGGTTTTTCCACACTAATACAAGTGCAAAAGTGGTTTCCTGCACCAACACAAGTGCGAAAAGTGGTTTTTCAACACCAACACAAGTGCGAAAAGTGGTTTTTCAACACTATCACAAGTGCAAAAAGTGTTTTTTCCACACTAATACAAGTGCAAAAGTGGTTTCCTGCACCAACACAAGTGCGAAAAATGGTTTTTCTACACTAACACAAGTGCGAAAAGTGGTTTTTCAACACTAACACAAGTGCGAAAAGTGGTTTTTCCACACTAATACAAATGCAAAAGTGGTTTCCTGCAACAACACAAGTTCGAAAAGTGGTTTTTCAACACTAACACAAGTGCGAAAAGTGGTTTTTCAACACTATCACAAGTGCAAAAAGTGTTTTTTCCACACTAATACAAGTGCAAAAGTGGTTTCCTGCACCAACACAAGTGCGAAAAGTGGTTTTTCAACACTAACACAAGTGTCAAAAGTGGTTTTTCAACACTAACACAAGTGCGAAAAGTGGTTTTTCAACACTAATACAATTGCAAAAGTGGTTTCCTGCATGAACACAAGTGCGAAAAGTGGTTTTTCAACACTAACACAAGTGCGAAAAGTGGTTTTTCAACACTATCACAAGTGCAAAAAGTGTTTTTTCCACACTAATACAAGTGCAAAAGTGGTTTCCTGCACCAACACAAGTGCGAAAAGTGGTTTTTCAACACTAACACAAGTGCGAAAAGTGGTTTTTCAACACTAACACAAGTGCGAAAAGTGGTTTTTCCACACTAATACAAGTGCAAAAGTGGTTTCCTGCACCAACACAAGTGCGAAAAGTGGTTTTTCAACACTAACACAAGTGCGGAAAGTGTTTTTTCAACACTAACACAAGTGCGAAAAGTGTTTTTTCCACACTAATACAAGTGCAAAAGTGGTTTCCTGCACCAACACAAGTGTGAAAAGTGGTTTTTCAACACTAACACAAGTGCGAAAAGTTGTTTTTCAACACTAACACAAGCACGAAAAGTGGTTTTTCAAAACTAACACAAGTGCGAAAAGTGGTTTTTCCACACTAATACAAGTGCAAAAGTGGTTTCCTGCACCAACACAAGTGCGAAAAGTGGTTTTTCAACACTAACACAAGTGCGAAAAGTGGTTTTTCAACAATATCACAAGTGCAAAAAGTGTTTTTTCCACACTAATACAAGTGCAAAAGTGGTTTCCTGCACCAACACAAGTGCGAAAAGTGGTTTTTCAACACTAACACAAGTGCAAAAAGTGGTTTTTCAACACTAACACAAGTGCGAAAAGTGGTTTTTCCACACTAATACAAGTGCAAAAGTGGTTTCCTGCACCAACACAAGTGCGAAAAGTGGTTTTTCAACACTAACACAAGTGCAAAAAGTGGTTTTTCAACACTATCACAAGTGCAAAAAGTGTTTTTTCAACACTATCACAAGTGCAAAAAGTGTTTTTTCCACACTAATACAAGTGCAAAAGTGGTTTCCTGCACCAACACAAGTGCGAAAAGTGGTTTTTCAACACTAACACAAGTGCAAAAAGTGGTTTTTCAACACTAACACAAGTGCGAAAAGTGTTTTTTCCACACTAATACAAATGCAAAAGTGGTTTCCTGCACCAACACAAGTGCGAAAAGTGGTTTTTCAACACTAACACAAGTGCGAAAAGTGGTTTTTCAACACTAACACAAGTGCGAAAAGTGGTTTTTCAACACTAACACAAGTGCGAAAAAAGTTTTTCCACACTAATACAAGTGCAACAGTGGTTTCCTGCACCAACACAAGTGCGAAAAGTGGTTTTTCAACACTAACACAAGTGCGAAAAGAGGTTTTTCAACACTGATACAAGTGCAAAAGTGGTTTCCTGCACCAACACAAGTGCGAAAAGTGGTTTTTCAACACTAACACAAGTGCGAAAAGTGGTTTTTCAACACTATCACAGGTGCAAAAAGTGTTTTTTCCACACTAATACAAGTGCAAAAGTGGTTTCCTGCACCAACACAAGTGCGAAAAGTGGTTTTTCAACACAACACAAGCTGCGAAAAGTGGTTTTTCAACACTAACACAAGTGCGAAAAGTGGTTTTTCCACACTAATACAAGTGCAAAAGTGGTTTCCTGCACCAACACAAGTGCGAAAAGTGGTTTTTCAACACTAACACAAGTGCGAAAAGTGGTTTTTCAACACTATCACAAGTGCAAAAAGTGTTTTTTCCACACTAATACAAGTGCAAAAGTGGTTTCCTGCACCAACACAAGTGCGAAAAGTGGTTTTTCAACACTAACACAAGTGCAAAAAGTGGTTTTTCAACACTAACACAAGTGCGAAAAGTGGTTTTTCCACACTAATACAAGTGCAAAAGTGGTTTCCTGCACCAACACAAGTGCGAAAAGTGGTTTTTCAACACTAACACAAGTGCAAAAAGTGGTTTTTCAACACTATCACAAGTGCAAAAAGTGTTTTTTCCACACTAATACAAGTGCAAAAGTGGTTTCCTGCACCAACACAAGTGCGAAAAGTGGTTTTCCACACTAATACAAGTGCAAAAGTGGTTTCCTGCACCAACACAAGTGCGAAAAGTGGTTTTTCAACACTAACACAAGTGCGAAAAGTGGTTTTTCAACACTATCACAAGTGCAAAAAGTGTTTTTTCCACACTAATACAAGTGCAAAAGTGGTTTCCTGCACCAACACAATTGTGAAAAGTGGTTTTTCAACACTAACACAAGTGCGAAAAGTGGTTTTTCAACACTAACACAAGTGCGAAAAGTGGTTTTTCAACACTAACACAAGTGCGAAAAGTGGTTTTTCCACACTAATACAAGTGCAAAAGTGATTTCCTGCACCAACACAAGTGCGAAAAGTGGTTTTTCAACACTAACACAAGTGCGAAAAGTGGTTTTTCAACACGATCACAAGTGCAAAAAGTGTTTTTTCCACACTAATACAAGTGCAAAAGTGGTTTACTGCACCAACACAAGTGCGAAAGTGGTTTTTCAACACTAACACAAGTGCGAAAAGTGGTTTTTCAACACTAATACAAGTGCAAAAGTGGTTTCCTGCACCAACACAAGTGTGAAAAGTGGTTTTTCAACACTAACACAAGTGCGAAAAGTGGTTTTTCAACACTAACACAAGTGCGAAAAGTGGTTTTCAACACTGATACAAGTGCAAAAGTGGTTTCCTGCACCAACACAAGTGCGAAAAGTGGTTTTTCAACACTAACACAAGTGCGAAAAGTGGTTTTTCAACACTATCACAGGTGCAAAAAGTGTTTTTTCCACACTAATACAAGTGCAAAAGTGTTTTCCTGCACCAACACAAGTGCGAAAAGTGGTTTTTCAACACTAACACAAGTCCGAAAAGTTGTTTTTCAACACTAAGACAAGTGCGAAAAGTGGTTTTCCACACTAATGCATGTGCAAAAGTGGTTTCCTGCACCAACACAAGTGCGAAAAGTGGTTTTTCAACACTAACACAAGTGCGAAAAGTGGTTTTTCAACACTATCACAAGTGCAAAAAGTGTTTTTTCCACACTAATACAAGTGCAAAAGTGGTTTCCTGCACCAACACAAGTGCGAAAAGTGGTTTTTCAACACTAACACAAGTGCGAAAAGTGGTTTTTCAACACTAACACAAGTGCAAAAAGTGTTTTTTCCACACTAATACAAGTGCAAAAGTGGTTTCCTGCACCAACACAAGTGCGAAAAGTGGTTTTTCAACACTAACACAAGTGCGGAAAAAATTTTTTCAACACTATCACAGGTGCAAAAAGTGTTTTTTCCACACTAATACAAGTGCAAAAGTGGTTTCCTGCACCAACACAAGTGCGAAAAGTGGTTTTTCAACACTAACACAAGTGCGAAAAGTGGTTTTTCCACACTAATACAAGTGCAAAAGTGGTTTCCTGCACCAACACAAGTGCGAAAAGTGGTTTTTCAACACCAACACAAGTGCGAAAAGTGGTTTTTCAACACTATCACAAGTGCAAAAAGTGTTTTTTCCACACTAATACAAGTGCAAAAGTGGTTTCCTGCACCAACACAAGTGCGAAAAATGGTTTTTCTACACTAACACAAGTGCGAAAAGTGGTTTTTCAACACTAACACAAGTGCGAAAAGTGGTTTTTCCACACTAATACAAATGCAAAAGTGGTTTCCTGCAACAACACAAGTTCGAAAAGTGGTTTTTCAACACTAACACAAGTGCGAAAAGTGGTTTTTCAACACTATCACAAGTGCAAAAAGTGTTTTTTCCACACTAATACAAGTGCAAAAGTGGTTTCCTGCACCAACACAAGTGCGAAAAGTGGTTTTTCAACACTAACACAAGTGTCAAAAGTGGTTTTTCAACACTAACACAAGTGCGAAAAGTGGTTTTTCAACACTAATACAATTGCAAAAGTGGTTTCCTGCATGAACACAAGTGCGAAAAGTGGTTTTTCAACACTAACACAAGTGCGAAAAGTGGTTTTTCAACACTATCACAAGTGCAAAAAGTGTTTTTTCCACACTAATACAAGTGCAAAAGTGGTTTCCTGCACCAACACAATTGTGAAAAGTGGTTTTTCAACACTAACACAAGTGCGAAAAGTGGTTTTTCAACACTAACACAAGTGCGAAAAGTGGTTTTTCAACACTAACACAAGTGCGAAAAGTGGTTTTTCCACACTAATACAAGTGCAAAAGTGGTTTCCTGCACCAACACAAGTGCGAAAAGTGGTTTTTCAACACTAACACAAGTGCGAAAAGTGGTTTTTCAACACGATCACAAGTGCAAAAAGTGTTTTTTCCACACTAATACAAGTGCAAAAGTGGTTTACTGCACCAACACAAGTGCGAAAGTGGTTTTTCAACACTAACACAAGTGCGAAAAGTGGTTTTTCAACACTAATACAAGTGCAAAAGTGGTTTCCTGCACCAACACAAGTGTGAAAAGTGGTTTTTCAACACTAACACAAGTGCGAAAAGTGGTTTTTCAACACTAACACAAGTGCGAAAAGTGGTTTTCAACACTGATACAAGTGCAAAAGTGGTTTCCTGCACCAACACAAGTGCGAAAAGTGGTTTTTCAACACTAACACAAGTGCGAAAAGTGGTTTTTCAACACTATCACAGGTGCAAAAATTGTTTTTTCCACACTAATACAAGTGCAAAAGTGTTTTCCTGCACCAACACAAGTGCGAAAAGTGGTTTTTCAACACTAACACAAGTCCGAAAAGTTGTTTTTCAACACTAAGACAAGTGCGAAAAGTGGTTTTCCACACTAATGCATGTGCAAAAGTGGTTTCCTGCACCAACACAAGTGCGAAAAGTGGTTTTTCAACACTAACACAAGTGCGAAAAGTGGTTTTTCAACACTATCACAAGTGCAAAAAGTGTTTTTTCCACACTAATACAAGTGCAAAAGTGGTTTCCTGCACCAACACAAGTGCGAAAAGTGGTTTTTCAACACTAACACAAGTGCGAAAAGTGGTTTTTCAACACTAACACAAGTGCAAAAAGTGTTTTTTCCACACTAATACAAGTGCAAAAGTGGTTTCCTGCACCAACACAAGTGCGAAAAGTGGTTTTTCAACACTAACACAAGTGCGAAAAATTTTTTTTCAACACTATCACAGGTGCAAAAAGTGTTTTTTCCACACTAATACAAGTGCAAAAGTGGTTTCCTGCACCAACACAAGTGCGAAAAGTGGTTTTTCAACACTAACACAAGTGCGAAAAGTGGTTTTTCCACACTAATACAAGTGCAAAAGTGGTTTCCTGCACCAACACAAGTGCGAAAAGTGGTTTTTCAACACCAACACAAGTGCGAAAAGTGGTTTTTCAACACTATCACAAGTGCAAAAAGTGTTTTTTCCACACTAATACAAGTGCAAAAGTGGTTTCCTGCACCAACACAAGTGCGAAAAATGGTTTTTCTACACTAACACAAGTGCGAAAAGTGGTTTTTCAACACTAACACAAGTGCGAAAAGTGGTTTTTCCACACTAATACAAATGCAAAAGTGGTTTCCTGCAACAACACAAGTTCGAAAAGTGGTTTTTCAACACTAACACAAGTGCGAAAAGTGGTTTTTCAACACTATCACAAGTGCAAAAAGTGTTTTTTCCACACTAATACAAGTGCAAAAGTGGTTTCCTGCACCAACACAAGTGCGAAAAGTGGTTTTTCAACACTAACACAAGTGTCAAAAGTGGTTTTTCAACACTAACACAAGTGCGAAAAGTGGTTTTTCAACACTAATACAATTGCAAAAGTGGTTTCCTGCATGAACACAAGTGCGAAAAGTGGTTTTTCAACACTAACACAAGTGCGAAAAGTGGTTTTTCAACACTATCACAAGTGCAAAAAGTGTTTTTTCCACACTAATACAAGTGCAAAAGTGGTTTTCTGCACCAACACAAGTGCGAAAAGTGGTTTTTCAACACTAACACAAGTGCGAAAAGTGGTTTTTCAACACTAACACAAGTGCGAAAAGTGGTTTTTCCACACTAATACAAGTGCAAAAGTGGTTTCCTGCACCAACACAAGTGCGAAAAGTGGTTTTTCAACACTAACACAAGTGCGAAAAGTGTTTTTTCAACACTAACACAAGTGCGAAAAGTGTTTTTTCCACACTAATACAAGTGCAAAAGTGGTTTCCTGCACCAACACAAGTGTGAAAAGTGGTTTTTCAACACTAACACAAGTGCGAAAAGTGGTTTTTCAACACTAACACAAGCACGAAAAGTGGTTTTTCAACACTAACACAAGTGCGAAAAGTGGTTTTTCCACACTAATACAAGTGCAAAAGTGGTTTCCTGCACCAACACAAGTGCGAAAAGTGGTTTTTCAACACTAACACAAGTGCGAAAAGTGGTTTTTCAACACTATCACAAGTGCAAAAAGTGTTTTTTCCACACTAATACAAGTGCAAAAGTGGTTTCCTGCACCAACACAAGTGCGAAAAGTGGTTTTTCAACACTAACACAAGTGCAAAAAGTGGTTTTTCAACACTAACACAAGTGCGAAAAGTGGTTTTTCCACACTAATACAAGTGCAAAAGTGGTTTCCTGCACCAACACAAGTGCGAAAAGTGGTTTTTCAACACTATCACAAGTGCAAAAAGTGTTTTTTCCACACTAATACAAGTGCAAAAGTGGTTTCCTGCACCAACACAAGTGCGAAAAGTGGTTTTTCAACACTAACACAAGTGCGAAAAGTGGTTTTTCAACACTAACACAAGTGCGAAAAGTGGTTTTTCCACACTAATACAAGTGCAAAAGTGGTTTCCTGCACCAACACAAGTGCGAAAAGTGGTTTTTCACCACTAACACAAGTGCGGAAAGTGTTTTTTCAACACTAACACAAGTGCGAAAAGTGTTTTTTCCACACTAATACAAGTGCAAAAGTGGTTTCCTGCACCAACACAAGTGTGAAAAGTGGTTTTTCAACACTAACACAAGTGCGAAAAGTGGTTTTTCAACACTAACACAAGTGCGAAAAGTGGTTTTTCCACACTAATACAAGTGCAAAAATGGTTTCCTGCACCAACACAAGTGCGAAAAGTTGGTTTTTCAACACTAACACAAGTGCGAAAAGTGGTTTTTCAACACTATCACAAGTGCAAAAAGTGTTTTTTCCACACTAATACAAGTGCAAAAGTGGTTTCCTGCACCAACACAAGTGCGAAAGTGGTTTTTCAACACTAACACAAGTGCAAAAAGTGGTTTTTCAACACTAACACAAGTGCGAAAAGTGGTTTTTCCACACTAATACAAGTGCAAAAGTGGTTTCCTGCACCAACACAAGTGCGAAAAGTGGTTTTTCAACACTAACACAAGTGCAAAAAGTGGTTTTTCAACACTATCACAAATGCAAAAAGTGTTTTTTCAACACTATCACAAGTGCAAAAAGTGTTTTTTCCACACTAATACAAGTGCAAAAGTGGTTTCCTGCACCAACACAAGTGCGAAAAGTGGTTTTTCAACACTAACACAAGTGCAAAAAGTGGTTTTTCAACACTAACACAAGTGCGAAAAGTGTTTTTTCCACACTAATACAAATGCAAAAGTGGTTTCCTGCACCAACACAAGTGCGAAAAGTGGTTTTTCAACACTAACACAAGTGCGAAAAGTGGTTTTTCAACACTAACACAAGTGCGAAAAGTGGTTTTTCAACACTAACACAAGTGCGAAAAAAGGTTTTTTCCACACTAATACAAGTGCAAAAGTGGTTTCCTGCACCAACACAAGTGCGAAAAGTGGTTTTTCAACACTAACACAAGTGCGAAAAGAGGTTTTTCAACACTGATACAAGTGCAAAAGTGGTTTCCTGCACCAACACAAGTGCGAAAAGTGGTTTTTCAACACTAACACAAGTGCGAAAAGTGGTTTTTCAACACTATCACAGGTGCAAAAAGTGTTTTTTCCACACTAATACAAGTGCAAAAGTGGTTTCCTGCACCAACACATGTGCGAAAAGTGGTTTTTCAACACTAACACAAGCGCGAAAAGTGGTTTTTCAACACTAACACAAGTGCGAAAAGTGGTTTTTCCACACTAATACAAGTGCAAAAGTGGTTTCCTGCACCAACACAAGTGCGAAAAGTGGTTTTTCAACACTAACACAAGTGCGAAAAGTGGTTTTTCAACACTATCACAAGTGCAAAAAGTGTTTTTTCCACACTAATACAAGTGCAAAAGTGGTTTCCTGCACCAACACAAGTGCGAAAAGTGGTTTTTCAACACTAATACAAGTGCAAAAGTGGTTTCCTGCACCAACACAAGTGCGAAAAGTGGTTTTTCCACACTAATACAAGTGCAAAAGTGGTTTCCTGCACCAACACAAGTGCGAAAAGTGGTTTTTCAACACTAACACAAGTGCGAAAAGTGGTTTTTCAACACTATCACAAGTGCAAAAAGTGTTTTTTCCACACTAATACAAGTGCAAAAGTGGTTTTCTGCACCAACACAAGTGCGAAAAGTGGTTTTTCAACACTAACACAAGTGCGAAAAGTGGTTTTTCAACACTAACACAAGTGCGAAAAGTGGTTTTTCCACACTAATACAAGTGCAAAAGTGGTTTCCTGCCCCAACACAAGTGCGAAAAGTGGTTTTTCAACACTAACACAAGTGCGAAAAGTGTTTTTTCAACACTAACACAAGTGCGAAAAGTGTTTTTTCCACACTAATACAAGTGCAAAAGTGGTTTCCTGCACCAACACAAGTGTGAAAAGTGGTTTTTCAACACTAACACAAGTGCGAAAAGTGGTTTTTCAACACTAACACAAGCACGAAAAGTGGTTTTTCAACACTAACACAAGTGCGAAAAGTGGTTTTTCCACACTAATACAAGTGCAAAAGTGGTTTCCTGCACCAACACAAGTGCGAAAAGTGGTTTTTCAACACTAACACAAGTGCGAAAAGTGGTTTTTCAACACTATCACAAGTGCAAAAAGTGTTTTTTCCACACTAATACAAGTGCAAAAGTGGTTTCCTGCACCAACACAAGTGCGAAAAGTGGTTTTTCAACACTAACACAAGTGCAAAAAGTGGTTTTTCAACACTAACACAAGTGCGAAAAGTGGTTTTTCCACACTAATACAAGTGCAAAAGTGGTTTCCTGCACCAACACAAGTGCGAAAAGTGGTTTTTCAACACTATCACAAGTGCAAAAAGTGTTTTTTCCACACTAATACAAGTGCAAAAGTGGTTTCCTGCACCAACACAAGTGCGAAAAGTGGTTTTTCAACACTAACACAAGTGCGAAAAGTGGTTTTTCAACACTAACACAAGTGCGAAAAGTGGTTTTTCCACACTAATACAAGTGCAAAAGTGGTTTCCTGCACCAACACAAGTGCGAAAAGTGGTTTTTCAACACTAACACAAGTGCGGAAAGTGTTTTTTCAACACTAACACAAGTGCGAAAAGTGTTTTTTCCACACTAATACAAGTGCAAAAGTGGTTTCCTGCACCAACACAAGTGTGAAAAGTGGTTTTTCAACACTAACACAAGTGCGAAAAGTGGTTTTTCAACACTAACACAAGTGCGAAAAGTGGTTTTTCCACACTAATACAAGTGCAAAAATGGTTTCCTGCACCAACACAAGTGCGAAAAGTGGTTTTTCAACACTAACACAAGTGCGAAAAGTGGTTTTTCAACACTATCACAAGTGCAAAAAGTGTTTTTTCCACACTAATACAAGTGCAAAAGTGGTTTCCTGCACCAACACAAGTGCGAAAAGTGGTTTTTCAACACTAACACAAGTGCAAAAAGTGGTTTTTCAACACTAACACAAGTGCGAAAAGTGGTTTTTCCACACTAATACAAGTGCAAAAGTGGTTTCCTGCACCAACACAAGTGCGAAAAGTGGTTTTTCAACACTAACACAAGTGCAAAAAGTGGTTTTTCAACACTATCACAAGTGCAAAAAGTGTTTTTTCAACACTATCACAAGTGCAAAAAGTGTTTTTTCCACACTAATACAAGTGCAAAAGTGGTTTCCTGCACCAACACAAGTGCGAAAAGTGGTTTTTCAACACTAACACAAGTGCAAAAAGTGGTTTTTCAACACTAACACAAGTGCGAAAAGTGTTTTTTCCACACTAATACAAATGCAAAAGTGGTTTCCTGCACCAACACAAGTGCGAAAAGTGGTTTTTCAACACTAACACAAGTGCGAAAAGTGGTTTTTCAACACTAACACAAGTGCGAAAAGTGGTTTTTCAACACTAACACAAGTGCGAAAAAAGGTTTTTCCACACTAATACAAGTGCAAAAGTGGTTTCCTGCACCAACACAAGTGCGAAAAGTGGTTTTTCAACACTAACACAAGTGCGAAAAGAGGTTTTTCAACACTGATACAAGTGCAAAAGTGGTTTCCTGCACCAACACAAGTGCGAAAAGTGGTTTTTCAACACTAACACAAGTGCGAAAAGTGGTTTTTCAACACTATCACAGGTGCAAAAAGTGTTTTTTCCACACTAATACAAGTGCAAAAGTGGTTTCCTGCACCAACACATGTGCGAAAAGTGGTTTTTCAACACTAACACAAGCGCGAAAAGTGGTTTTTCAACACTAACACAAGTGCGAAAAGTGGTTTTTCCACACTAATACAAGTGCAAAAGTGGTTTCCTGCACCAACACAAGTGCGAAAAGTGGTTTTTCAACACTAACACAAGTGCGAAAAGTGGTTTTTCAACACTATCACAAGTGCAAAAAGTGTTTTTTCCACACTAATACAAGTGCAAAAGTGGTTTCCTGCACCAACACAAGTGCGAAAAGTGGTTTTTCAACACTAATACAAGTGCAAAAGTGGTTTCCTGCACCAACACAAGTGCGAAAAGTGGTTTTTCCACACTAATACAAGTGCAAAAGTGGTTTCCTGCACCAACACAAGTGCGAAAAGTGGTTTTTCAACACTAACACAAGTGCGAAAAGTGGTTTTTCAACACTATCACAAGTGCAAAAAGTGTTTTTTCCACACTAATACAAGTGCAAAAGTGGTTTCCTGCACCAACACAATTGTGAAAAGTGGTTTTTCAACACTAACACAAGTGCGAAAAGTGGTTTTTCAACACGAACACAAGTGCGAAAAGTGGTTTTTCAACACTAACACAAGTGCGAAAATTGGTTTTTCCACACTAATACAAGTGCAAAAGTGGTTTCCTGCACCAACACAAGTGCGAAAAGTGGTTTTTCAACACTAACACAAGTGCGAAAAGTGGTTTTTCAACACGATCACAAGTGCAAAAAGTGTTTTTTCCACACTAATACAAGTGCAAAAGTGGTTTACTGCACCAACACAAGTGCGAAAGTGGTTTTTCAACACTAACACAAGCGCGAAAAGTGGTTTTTCAACACTAATACAAGTGCAAAAGTGGTTTCCTGCACCAACACAAGTGTGAAAAGTGGTTTTTCAACACTAACACAAGTGCGAAAAGTGGTTTTTCAACACTAACACAAGTGCGAAAAGTGGTTTTCAACACTGATACAAGTGCAAAAGTGGTTTCCTGCACCAACACAAGTGCGAAAAGTGGTTTTTCAACACTAACACAAGTGCGAAAAGTGGTTTTTCAACACTATCACAGGTGCAAAAAGTGTTTTTTCCACACTAATACAAGTGCAAAAGTGTTTTCCTGCACCAACACAAGTGCGAAAAGTGGTTTTTCAACACTAACACAAGTCCGAAAAGTTGTTTTTCAACACTAAGACAAGTGCGAAAAGTGGTTTTCCACACTAATGCATGTGCAAAAGTGGTTTCCTGCACCAACACAAGTGCGAAAAGTGGTTTTTCAACACTAACACAAGTGCGAAAAGTGGTTTTTCAACACTATCACAAGTGCAAAAAGTGTTTTTTCCACACTAATACAAGTGCAAAAGTGGTTTCCTGCACCAACACAAGTGCGAAAAGTGGTTTTTCAACACTAACACATGTGCGAAAAGTGGTTTTTCAACACTAACACAAGTGCAAAAAGTGTTTTTTCCACACTAATACAAGTGCAAAAGTGGTTTCCTGCACCAACACAAGTGCGAAAAGTGGTTTTTCAACACTAACACAAGTGCGAAAAAATTTTTTTCAACACTATCACAGGTGCAAAAAGTGTTTTTTCCACACTAATACAAGTGCAAAAGTGGTTTCCTGCACCAACACAAGTGCGAAAAGTGGTTTTTCAACACTAACACAAGTGCGAAAAGTGGTTTTTCCACACTAATACAAGTGCAAAAGTGGTTTCCTGCACCAACACAAGTGCGAAAAGTGGTTTTTCAACACCAACACAAGTGCGAAAAGTGGTTTTTCAACACTATCACAAGTGCAAAAAGTGTTTTTTCCACACTAATACAAATGCAAAAGTGGTTTCCTGCACCAACACAAGTGCGAAAAATGGTTTTTCTACACTAACACAAGTGCGAAAAGTGGTTTTTCAACACTAACACAAGTGCGAAAAGTGGTTTTTCCACACTAATACAAATGCAAAAGTGGTTTCCTGCAACAACACAAGTTCGAAACGTGGTTTTTCAACACTAACACAAGTGCGAAAAGTGGTTTTTCAACACTATCACAAGTGCAAAAAGTGTTTTTTCCACACTAATACAAGTGCAAAAGTGGTTTCCTGCACCAACACAAGTGCGAAAAGTGGTTTTTCAACACTAACACAAGTGTCAAAAGTGGTTTTTCAACACTAACACAAGTGCGAAAAGTGGTTTTTCAACACTAATACAATTGCAAAAGTGGTTTCCTGCATGAACACAAGTGCGAAAAGTGGTTTTTCAACACTAACACAAGTGCGAAAAGTGGTTTTTCAACACTATCACAAGTGCAAAAAGTGTTTTTTCCACACTAATACAAGTGCAAAAGTGGTTTCCTGCACCAACACAAGTGCGAAAAGTGGTTTTTCAACACTAACACAAGTGCGAAAAGTGGTTTTTCAACACTAACACAAGTGCGAAAAGTGGTTTTTCCACACTAATACAAGTGCAAAAGTGGTTTCCTGCACCAACACAAGTGCGAAAAGTGGTTTTTCAACACTAACACAAGTGCGAAAAGTGTTTTTTCAACACTAACACAAGTGCGAAAAGTGTTTTTTCCACACTAATACAAGTGCAAAAGTGGTTTCCTGCACCAACACAAGTGTGAAAAGTGGTTTTTCAACACTAACACAAGTGCGAAAAGTGGTTTTTCAACACTAACACAAGCACGAAAAGTGGTTTTTCAACACTAACACAAGTGCGAAAAGTGGTTTTTCCACACTAATACAAGTGCAAAAGTGGTTTCCTGCACCAACACAAGTGCGAAAAGTGGTTTTTCAACACTATCACAAGTGCAAAAAGTGTTTTTTCCACACTAATACAAGTGCAAAAGTGGTTTCCTGCACCAACACAAGTGCGAAAAGTGGTTTTTCAACACTAACACAAGTGCAAAAAGTGGTTTTTCAACACTAACACAAGTGCGAAAAGTGGTTTTTCCACACTAATACAAGTGCAAAAGTGGTTTCCTGCACCAACACAAGTGCGAAAAGTGGTTTTTCAACACTAACACAAGTGCAAAAAGTGGTTTTTCAACACTATCACAAGTGCAAAAAGTGTTTTTTCAACACTATCACAAGTGCAAAAAGTGTTTTTTCCACACTAATACAAGTGCAAAAGTGGTTTCCTGCACCAACACAAGTGCGAAAAGTGGTTTTCAACACTAACACAAGTGCAAAAAGTGGTTTTTCAACACTAACACAAGTGCGAAAAGTGTTTTTTCCACACTAATACAAATGCAAAAGTGGTTTCCTGCACCAACACAAGTGCGAAAAGTGGTTTTTCAACACTAACACAAGTGCGAAAAGTGGTTTTTCAACACTAACACAAGTGCGAAAAGTGGTTTTTCAACACTAACACAAGTGCGAAAAAAGGTTTTTCCACACTAATACAAGTGCAAAAGTGGTTTCCTGCACCAACACAAGTGCGAAAAGTGGTTTTTCAACACTAACACAAGTGCGAAAAGAGGTTTTTCAACACTGATACAAGTGCAAAAGTGGTTTCCTGCACCAACACAAGTGCGAAAAGTGGTTTTTCAACACTAACACAAGTGCGAAAAGTGGTTTTTCAACACTATCACAGGTGCAAAAAGTGTTTTTTCCACACTAATACAAGTGCAAAAGTGGTTTCCTGCACCAACACAAGTGCGAAAAGTGGTTTTTCAACACTAACACAAGTGCGAAAAGTGGTTTATCAACACTAACACAAGTGCGAAAAGTGGTTTTTCCACACTAATACAAGTGCAAAAGTGGTTTCCTGCACCAACACAAGTGCGAAAAGTGGTTTTTCAACACTAACACAAGTGCGAAAAGTGGTTTTTCAACACTATCACAAGTGCAAAAAGTGTTTTTTCCACACTAATACAAGTGTAAAAGTGGTTTCCTGCACCAACACAAGTGCGAAAAGTGGTTTTTCAACACTAACACAAGTGCGAAAAGTGGTTTTTCAACACTAACACAAGTGCGAAAAGTGGTCTTTCCACACTAATACAAGTGCAAGAGTGGTTTCCTGCACCAACACAAGTGCGAAAAGTGTTTTTTCAACACTAACACAAGTGCGAAAAGTGGTTTTTCAACACTAACACAAGTGCGAAAAGTGGTTTTTCAACACTAACACAAGTGCGAAAAGTGGTTTTTCCACACTAATACAAGTGGAAAAGTGGTTTCCTGCACCAACACAAGTGCGAAACGTGGTTTTTCAACACTAACACAAGTGCAAAAAGTGGTTTTTCAACACGATCACAAGTGCAAAAAGTGTTTTTTCCACACTAATACAAGTGCAAAAGTGGTTTACTGCACCAACACAAGTGCGAAAGTGGTTTTTCAACACTAACACAAGTGCGAAAAGTGGTTTTTCAACACTAATACAAGTGCAAAAGTGGTTTCCTGCACCAACACGTGTGAAAAGTGGTTTTTCAACACTAACACAAGTGCGAAAAGTGGTTTTTCAACACTAACACAAGTGCGAAAAGTGGTTTTCAACACTGATACAAGTGCCAAAGTGGTTTCCTGCACCAACACAAGTGTGAAAAGTGGTTTTACAACACTATCACAAGTGCGAAAAGTGGTTTTTCAACACTATCACAGGTGCAAAAAGTGTTTTTTCCACACTAATACAAGTGCAAAAGTGGTTTCCTGCACCAACACAAGTGCAAAAAGTGGTTTTTCAACACTAACACAAGTCCGAAAAGTGGTTTTTCAACACTAAGACAAGTGCGAAAAGTGGTTTTCCACACTAATGCAAGTGCAAAAGTGGTTTCCTGCAGCAACACAAGTGCGAAAAGTGGTTTTTCAACACTAACACAAGTGCGAAAAGTGGTTTTTCAACACTATCACAAGTGCAAAAAGTGGTTTTTCCACACTAATGCAAGTGCAAAAGTGGTTTCCTGCACCAACATAAGTGCGAAAAGTGGTTTTTCAATACTAACACAAGTGCGAAAAGTGGTTTTTCAACACTAACACAAGTGCGAAAAGTGGTTTTCCCACACTAATACAAGTGCAAAAGTGGTTTCCTGCACCAACACAAGTGCGAAAAGTGGTTTTTCAACACTAACACAAGTGCGAAAAGTGGTTTTTCAACACTATCACAAGTGCAAAAAGTGTTTTTTCCACACTAATACAAGTGCAAAAGTGGTTTCCTGCACCAACACAAGTGCGAAAAGTGGTTTTTCAACACTAACACAAGTGCGAAAAGTGGTTTTTCAACACTATCACAGGTGCAAAAAGTGTTTTTTCCACACTAATACAAGTGCAAAAGTGGTTTCCTGCACCAACACAAGTGCGAAAAGTGGTTTTTCAACACTAACACAAGTGCGAAAAGTGGTTTATCAACACTAACACAAGTGCGAAAAGTGGTTTTTCCACACTAATACAAGTGCAAAAGTGGTTTCCTGCACCAACACGAGTGCGAAAAGTGGTTTTTCAACACTAACACAAGTGCGAAAAGTGGTTTTTCAACACTATCACAAGTGCAAAAAGTGTTTTTTTCACACTAATACAAGTGTAAAAGTGGTTTCCTGCACCAACACAAGTGCGAAAAGTGGTTTTTCAACACTAACACAAGTGCGAAAAGTGGTTTTTCAACACTAACACAAGTGCGAAAAGTGGTCTTTCCACACTAATACAAGTGCAAGAGTGGTTTCCTGCACCAACACAAGTGCGAAAAGTGTTTTTTCAACACTAACACAAGTGCGAAAAGTGGTTTTTCAACACTAACACAAGTGCGAAAAGTGGTTTTTCAACACTAACACAAGTGCGAAAAGTGGTTTTTCCACACTAATACAAGTGGAAAAGTGGTTTCCTGCACCAACACAAGTGCGAAAAGTGGTTTTTCAACACTAACACAAGTGCAAAAAGTGGTTTTTCAACACGATCACAAGTGCAAAAAGTGTTTTTTCCACACTAATACAAGTGCAAAAGTGGTTTACTGCACCAACACAAGTGCGAAAGTGGTTTTTCAACACTAACACAAGTGCGAAAAGTGGTTTTTCAACACTAACACAAGTGCAAAAAGTGTTTTTTCCACACTAATACAAGTGCAAAAGTGGTTTCCTGCACCAACACAAGTGCGAAAAGTGGTTTTTCAACACTAACACAAGTGCGAAAATTTGTTTTTCAACACTATCACAGGTGCAAAAAGTGTTTTTTCCACACTAATACAAGTGCAAAAGTGGTTTCCTGCACCAACACAAGTGCGAAAAGTGGTTTTTCAACACTAACACAAGTGCAAAAAGTGGTTTTTCAACACTATCACAGGTGCAAAAAGTGTTTTTTCCACACTAATACAAGTGCAAAAGTGGTTTCCTGCACCAACACAAGTGCGAAAAGTGGTTTTTCAACACTAACACAAGTGCGAAAAGTGGTTTATCAACACTAACACAAGTGCGAAAAGTGGTTTTTCCACACTAATACAAGTGCAAAAGTGGTTTCCTGCACCAACACAAGTGTGAAAAGTGGTTTTTCAACACTAACACAAGTGCGAAAAGTGGTTTTTCAACACTATCACAAGTGCAAAAAGTGTTTTTTCCACACTAATACAAGTGTAAAAGTGGTTTCCTGCACCAACACAAGTGCGAAAAGTGGTTTTTCAACACTAACACAAGTGCGAAAAGTGGTTTTTCAACACTAACACAAGTGCGAAAAGTGGTCTTTCCACACTAATACAAGTGCAAGAGTGGTTTCCTGCACCAACACAAGTGCGAAAAGTGTTTTTTCAACACTAACACAAGTGCGAAAAGTGGTTTTTCAACACTAACACAAGTGCGAAAAGTGGTTTTTCAACACTAACACAAGTGCGAAAAGTGGTTTTTCCACACTAATACAAGTGGAAAAGTGGTTTCCTGCACCAACACAAGTGCGAAAAGTGGTTTTTCAACACTAACACAAGTGCAAAAAGTGGTTTTTCAACACGATCACAAGTGCAAAAAGTGTTTTTTCCACACTAATACAAGTGCAAAAGTGGTTTACTGCACCAACACAAGTGCGAAAGTGGTTTTTCAACACTAACACAAGTGCGAAAAGTGGTTTTTCAACACTAACACAAGTGCAAAAAGTGTTTTTTCCACACTAATACAAGTGCAAAAGTGGTTTCCTGCACCAACACAAGTGCGAAAAGTGGTTTTTCAACACTAACACAAGTGCGAAAATTTGTTTTTCAACACTATCACAGGTGCAAAAAGTGTTTTTTCCACACTAATACAAGTGCAAAAGTGGTTTCCTGCACCAACACAAGTGCGAAAAGTGGTTTTTCAACACTAACACATGTGCGAAAAGTGGTTTTTCCACACTAATACAAGTGCAAAAGTGGTTTCCTGCACCAACACAAGTGCGAAAAGTGGTTTTTCAACACCAACACAAGTGCGAAAAGTGGTTTTTCAACACTATCACAAGTGCAAAAAGTGTTTTTTCCACACTAATACAAGTGCAAAAGTGGTTTCCTGCACCAACACAAGTGCGAAAAATGGTTTTTCTACACTAACACAAGTGCGAAAAGTGGTTTTTCAACACTAACACAAGTGCGAAAAGTGGTTTTTCCACACTAATACAAATGCAAAAGTGGTTTCCTGCAACAACACAAGTTCGAAAAGTGGTTTTTCAACACTAACACAAGTGCGAAAAGTGGTTTTTCAACACTATCACAAGTGCAAAAAGTGTTTTTTGCACACTAATACAAGTGCAAAAGTGGTTTCCTGCACCAACACAAGTGCGAAAAGTGGTTTTTCAACACTAACACAAGTGTCAAAAGTGGTTTTTCAACACTAACACAAGTGCGAAAAGTGGTTTTTCAACACTAATACAATTGCAAAAGTGGTTTCCTGCTTGAACACAAGTGCGAAAAGTGGTTTTTCAACACTAACACAAGTGCGAAAAGTGGTTTTTCAACACTATCACAAGTGCAAAAAGTGTTTTTTCCACACTAATACAAGTGCAAAAGTGGTTTCCTGCACCAACACAAGTGCGAAAAGTGGTTTTTCAACACTAACACAAGTGCGAAAAGTGGTTTTTCAACACTAACACAAGTGCGAAAAGTGGTTTTTCCACACTAATACAAGTGCAAAAGTGGTTTCCTGCACCAACACAAGTGCGAAAAGTGGTTTTTCAACACTAACACAAGTGCGAAAAGTGTTTTTTCAACACTAACACAAGTGCGAAAAGTGTTTTTTCCACACTAATACAAGTGCAAAAGTGGTTTCCTGCACCAACACAAGTGTGAAAAGTGGTTTTTCAACACTAACACAAGTGCGAAAAGTGGTTTTTCAACACTAACACAAGCACGAAAAGTGGTTTTTCAACACTAACACAAGTGCGAAAAGTGGTTTTTCCACACTAATACAAGTGCAAAAGTGGTTTCCTGCACCAACACAAGTGTGAAAAGTGGTTTTTCAACACTAACACAAGTGCGAAAAGTGGTTTTTCAACACTATCACAAGTGCAAAAAGTGTTTTTTCCACACTAATACAAGTGCAAAAGTGGTTTCCTGCACCAACACAAGTGCGAAAAGTGGTTTTTCAACACTAACACAAGTGCAAAAAGTGGTTTTTCAACACTAACACAAGTGCGAAAAGTGGTTTTTCCACACTAATACAAGTGCAAAAGTGGTTTCCTGCACCAACACAAGTGCGAAAAGTGGTTTTTCAACACTAACACAAGTGCAAAAAGTGGTTTTTCAACACTATCACAAGTGCAAAAAGTGTTTTTTCAACACTATCACAAGTGCAAAAAGTGTTTTTTCAACACTATCACAAGTGCAAAAAGTGTTTTTTCCACACTAATACAAGTGCAAAAGTGGTTTCCTGCACCAACACAAGTGCGAAAAGTGGTTTTTCAACACTAACACAAGTGCAAAAAGTGTTTTTTCCACACTAATACAAGTGCAAAAGTGGTTTACTGCACCAACACAAGTGCGAACGTGGTTTTTCAACACTAACACAAGTGCGAAAAGTGGTTTTTCAACACTAATACAAGTGCAAAAGTGGTTTCCTGCACCAACACAAGTGTGAAAAGTGGTTTTTCAACACTAACACAAGTGCGAAAAGTGGTTTTTCAACACTAACACAAGTGCGAAAAGTGGTTTTCAACACTGATACAAGTGCCAAAGTGGTTTCCTGCACCAACACAAGTGTGAAAAGTGGTTTTACAACACTATCACAAGTGCGAAAAGTGGTTTTTCAACACTATCACAGGTGCAAAAAGTGTTTTTGCCACACTAATACAAGTGCAAAAGTGGTTTCCTGCACCAACACAAGTGCAAAAAGTGGTTTTTCAACACTAACACAAGTCCGAAAAGTGGTTTTTCAACACTAAGACAAGTGCGAAAAGTGGTTTTCCACACTAATGCAAGTGCAAAAGTGGTTTCCTGCACCAACACAAGTGCGAAAAGTGGTTTTTCAACACTAACACAAGTGCGAAAAGTGGTTTTTCAACACTATCACAAGTGCAAAAAGTGGTTTTTCCACACTAATGCAAGTGCAAAAGTGGTTTCCTGCACCAACATAAGTGCGAAAAGTGGTTTTTCAATAATAACACAAGTGCGAAAAGTGGTTTTTCAACACTAACACAAGTGCGAAAAGTGGTTTTTTCACACTAATACAAGTGCAAAAGTGGTTTCCTGCACCAACACAAGTGCGAAAAGTGGTTTTTCAACACTAACACAAGTGCGAAAAGTGGTTTTTCAACACTATCACAGGTGCAAAAAGTGTTTTTTACACACTAATACAAGTGCAAAAGTGGTTTCCTGCACCAACACAAGTGCGAAAAGTGGTTTTTCAACACTAACACAAGTGCGAAAAGTGGTTTTTCAACACTAACACAAGTGCGAAAAGTGGTCTTTCCACACTAATACAAGTGCAAGAGTGGTTTCCTGCACCAACACAAGTGCGAAAAGTGTTTTTTCAACACTAACACAAGTGCGAAAAGTGGTTTTTCAACACTAACACAAGTGCGAAAAGTGGTTTTTCAACACTAACACAAGTGCGAAAAGTGGTTTTTCAACACTAACACAAGTGCAAAAAGTGTTTTTTCCACACTAATACAAGTGCAAAAGTGGTTTCCTGCACCAACACAAGTGCGAAAAGTGGTTTTTCAACACTAACACAAGTGCGAAAATTTGTTTTTCAACACTATCACAGGTGCAAAAAGTGTTTTTTCCACACTAATACAAGTGCAAAAGTGGTTTCCTGCACCAACACAAGTGCGAAAAGTGGTTTTTCAACACTAACACATGTGCGAAAAGTGGTTTTTCCACACTAATACAAGTGCAAAAGTGGTTTCCTGCACCAACACAAGTGCGAAAAGTGGTTTTTCAACACCAACACAAGTGCGAAAAGTGGTTTTTCAACACTATCACAAGTGCAAAAAGTGTTTTTTCCACACTAATACAAGTGCAAAAGTGGTTTCCTGCACCAACACAAGTGCGAAAAATGGTTTTTCTACACTAACACAAGTGCGAAAAGTGGTTTTTCAACACTAACACAAGTGCGAAAAGTGGTTTTTCCACACTAATACAAATGCAAAAGTGGTTTCCTGCAACAACACAAGTTCGAAAAGTGGTTTTTCAACACTAACACAAGTGCGAAAAGTGGTTTTTCAACACTATCACAAGTGCAAAAAGTGTTTTTTCCACACTAATACAAGTGCAAAAGTGGTTTCCTGCACCAACACAAGTGCGAAAAGTGGTTTTTCAACACTAACACAAGTGTCAAAAGTGGTTTTTCAACACTAACACAAGTGCGAAAAGTGGTTTTTCAACACTAATACAATTGCAAAAGTGGTTTCCTGCTTGAACACAAGTGCGAAAAGTGGTTTTTCAACACTAACACAAGTGCGAAAAGTGGTTTTTCAACACTATCACAAGTGCAAAAAGTGTTTTTTCCACACTAATACAAGTGCAAAAGTGGTTTCCTGCACCAACACAAGTGCGAAAAGTGGTTTTTCAACACTAACACAAGTGCGAAAAGTGGTTTTTCAACACTAACACAAGTGCGAAAAGTGGTTTTTCCACACTAATACAAGTGCAAAAGTGGTTTCCTGCACCAACACAAGTGCGAAAAGTGGTTTTTCAACACTAACACAAGTGCGAAAAGTGTTTTTTCAACACTAACACAAGTGCGAAAAGTGTTTTTTCCACACTAATACAAGTGCAAAAGTGGTTTCCTGCACCAACACAAGTGTGAAAAGTGGTTTTTCAACACTAACACAAGTGCGAAAAGTGGTTTTTCAACACTAACACAAGCACGAAAAGTGGTTTTTCAACACTAACACAAGTGCGAAAAGTGGTTTTTCCACACTAATACAAGTGCAAAAGTGGTTTCCTGCACCAACACAAGTGTGAAAAGTGGTTTTTCAACACTAACACAAGTGCGAAAAGTGGTTTTTCAACACTATCACAAGTGCAAAAAGTGTTTTTTCCACACTAATACAAGTGCAAAAGTGGTTTCCTGCACCAACACAAGTGCGAAAAGTGGTTTTTCAACACTAACACAAGTGCAAAAAGTGGTTTTTCAACACTAACACAAGTGTGAAAAGTGGTTTTTCCACACTAATACAAGTGCAAAAGTGGTTTCCTGCACCAACACAAGTGCGAAAAGTGGTTTTTCAACACTAACACAAGTGCAAAAAGTGGTTTTTCAACACTATCACAAGTGCAAAAAGTGTTTTTTCAACACTATCACAAGTGCAAAAAGTGTTTTTTCAACACTATCACAAGTGCAAAAAGTGTTTTTTCCACACTAATACAAGTGCAAAAGTGGTTTCCTGCACCAACACAAGTGCGAAAAGTGGTTTTTCAACACTAACACAAGTGCAAAAAGTGTTTTTTCCACACTAATACAAGTGCAAAAGTGGTTTACTGCACCAACACAAGTGCGAACGTGGTTTTTCAACACTAACACAAGTGCGAAAAGTGGTTTTTCAACACTAACACAAGTGCGAAAAGTGGTTTTTCAACACTAATACAAGTGCAAAAGTGGTTTCCTGCACCAACACAAGTGTGAAAAGTGGTTTTTCAACACTAACACAAGTGCGAAAAGTGGTTTTCAACACTGATACAAGTGCCAAAGTGGTTTCCTGCACCAACACAAGTGTGAAAAGTGGTTTTACAACACTATCACAAGTGCGAAAAGTGGTTTTTCAACACTATCACAGGTGCAAAAAGTGTTTTTGCCACACTAATACAAGTGCAAAAGTGGTTTCCTGCACCAACACAAGTGCAAAAAGTGGTTTTTCAACACTAACACAAGTCCGAAAAGTGGTTTTTCAACACTAAGACAAGTGCGAAAAGTGGTTTTCCACACTAATGCAAGTGCAAAAGTGGTTTCCTGCACCAACACAAGTGCGAAAAGTGGTTTTTCAACACTAACACAAGTGCGAAAAGTGGTTTTTCAACACTATCACAAGTGCAAAAAGTGGTTTTTCCACACTAATGCAAGTGCAAAAGTGGTTTCCTGCACCAACATAAGTGCGAAAAGTGGTTTTTCAATAATAACACAAGTGCGAAAAGTGGTTTTTCAACACTAACACAAGTGCGAAAAGTGGTTTTTTCACACTAATACAAGTGCAAAAGTGGTTTCCTGCACCAACACAAGTGCGAAAAGTGGTTTTTCAACACTATCACAGGTGCAAAAAGTGTTTTTTACACACTAATACAAGTGCAAAAGTGGTTTCCTGCACCAACACAAGTGCGAAAAGTGGTTTTTCAACACTAACACAAGTGCGAAAAGTGGTTTTTCAACACTAACACAAGTGCGAAAAGTGGTCTTTCCACACTAATACAAGTGCAAGAGTGGTTTCCTGCACCAACACAAGTGCGAAAAGTGTTTTTTCAACACTAACACAAGTGCGAAAAGTGGTTTTTCAACACTAACACAAGTGCGAAAAGTGGTTTTTCAACACTAACACAAGTGCGAAAAGTGGTTTTTCCACACTAATACAAGTGGAAAAGTGGTTTCCTGCACCAACACAAGTGCGAAAAGTGGTTTTTCAACACTAACACAAGTGCAAAAAGTGGTTTTTCAACACGATCACAAGTGCAAAAAGTGTTTTTTCCACACTAATACAAGTGCAAAAGTGGTTTACTGCACCAACACAAGTGCGAAAGTGGTTTTTCAACACTAACACAAGTGCGAAAAGTGGTTTTTCAACACTAACACAAGTGCAAAAAGTGTTTTTTCCACACTAATACAAGTGCAAAAGTGGTTTCCTGCACCAACACAAGTGCGAAAAGTGGTTTTTCAACACTAACACAAGTGCGAAAATTTGTTTTTCAACACTATCACAGGTGCAAAAAGTGTTTTTTCCACACTAATACAAGTGCAAAAGTGGTTTCCTGCACCAACACAAGTGTGAAAAGTGGTTTTTCAACACTAACACAAGTGCGAAAAGTGGTTTTTCAACACTAACACAAGTGCGAAAAGTGGTTTATCAACACTAACACAAGTGCGAAAAGTGGTTTTTCCACACTAATACAAGTGCAAAAGTGGTTTCCTGCACCAACACAAGTGTGAAAAGTGGTTTTTCAACACTAACACAAGTGCGAAAAGTGGTTTTTCAACACTATCACAAGTGCAAAAAGTGTTTTTTCCACACTAATACAAGTGTAAAAGTGGTTTCCTGCACCAACACAAGTGCGAAAAGTGGTTTTTCAACACTAACACAAGTGCGAAAAGTGGTTTTTCAACACTAACACAAGTGCGAAAAGTGGTCTTTCCACACTAATACAAGTGCAAGAGTGGTTTCCTGCACCAACACAAGTGCGAAAAGTGTTTTTTCAACACTAACACAAGTGCGAAAAGTGGTTTTTCAACACTAACACAAGTGCGAAAAGTGGTTTTTCAACACTAACACAAGTGCGAAAAGTGGTTTTTCCACACTAATACAAGTGGAAAAGTGGTTTCCTGCACCAACACAAGTGCGAAAAGTGGTTTTTCAACACTAACACAAGTGCAAAAAGTGGTTTTTCAACACGATCACAAGTGCAAAAAGTGTTTTTTCCACACTAATACAAGTGCAAAAGTGGTTTACTGCACCAACACAAGTGCGAAAGTGGTTTTTCAACACTAACACAAGTGCGAAAAGTGGTTTTTCAACACTAACACAAGTGCAAAAAGTGTTTTTTCCACACTAATACAAGTGCAAAAGTGGTTTCCTGCACCAACACAAGTGCGAAAAGTGGTTTTTCAACACTAACACAAGTGCGAAAATTTGTTTTTCAACACTATCACAGGTGCAAAAAGTGTTTTTTCCACACTAATACAAGTGCAAAAGTGGTTTCCTGCACCAACACAAGTGCGAAAAGTGGTTTTTCAACACTAACACATGTGCGAAAAGTGGTTTTTCCACACTAATACAAGTGCAAAAGTGGTTTCCTGCACCAACACAAGTGCGAAAAGTGGTTTTTCAACACCAACACAAGTGCGAAAAGTGGTTTTTCAACACTATCACAAGTGCAAAAAGTGTTTTTTCCACACTAATACAAGTGCAAAAGTGGTTTCCTGCACCAACACAAGTGCGAAAAATGGTTTTTCTACACTAACACAAGTGCGAAAAGTGGTTTTTCAACACTAACACAAGTGCGAAAAGTGGTTTTTCCACACTAATACAAATGCAAAAGTGGTTTCCTGCAACAACACAAGTTCGAAAAGTGGTTTTTCAACACTAACACAAGTGCGAAAAGTGGTTTTTCAACACTATCACAAGTGCAAAAAGTGTTTTTTCCACACTAATACAAGTGCAAAAGTGGTTTCCTGCACCAACACAAGTGCGAAAAGTGGTTTTTCAACACTAACACAAGTGCGAAAATTTGTTTTTCAACACTATCACAGGTGCAAAAAGTGTTTTTTCCACACTAATACAAGTGCAAAAGTGGTTTCCTGCACCAACACAAGTGTGAAAAGTGGTTTTTCAACACTAACACAAGTGCGAAAAGTGGTTTTTCAACACTAACACAAGTGCGAAAAGTGGTTTATCAACACTAACACAAGTGCGAAAAGTGGTTTTTCCACACTAATACAAGTGCAAAAGTGGTTTCCTGCACCAACACAAGTGTGAAAAGTGGTTTTTCAACACTAACACAAGTGCGAAAAGTGGTTTTTCAACACTATCACAAGTGCAAAAAGTGTTTTTTCCACACTAATACAAGTGTAAAAGTGGTTTCCTGCACCAACACAAGTGCGAAAAGTGGTTTTTCAACACTAACACAAGTGCGAAAAGTGGTTTTTCAACACTAACACAAGTGCGAAAAGTGGTCTTTCCACACTAATACAAGTGCAAGAGTGGTTTCCTGCACCAACACAAGTGCGAAAAGTGTTTTTTCAACACTAACACAAGTGCGAAAAGTGGTTTTTCAACACTAACACAAGTGCGAAAAGTGGTTTTTCAACACTAACACAAGTGCGAAAAGTGGTTTTTCCACACTAATACAAGTGGAAAAGTGGTTTCCTGCACCAACACAAGTGCGAAAAGTGGTTTTTCAACACTAACACAAGTGCAAAAAGTGGTTTTTCAACACGATCACAAGTGCAAAAAGTGTTTTTTCCACACTAATACAAGTGCAAAAGTGGTTTACTGCACCAACACAAGTGCGAAAGTGGTTTTTCAACACTAACACAAGTGCGAAAAGTGGTTTTTCAACACTAACACAAGTGCAAAAAGTGTTTTTTCCACACTAATACAAGTGCAAAAGTGGTTTCCTGCACCAACACAAGTGCGAAAAGTGGTTTTTCAACACTAACACAAGTGCGAAAATTTGTTTTTCAACACTATCACAGGTGCAAAAAGTGTTTTTTCCACACTAATACAAGTGCAAAAGTGGTTTCCTGCACCAACACAAGTGCGAAAAGTGGTTTTTCAACACTAACACATGTGCGAAAAGTGGTTTTTCCACACTAATACAAGTGCAAAAGTGGTTTCCTGCACCAACACAAGTGCGAAAAGTGGTTTTTCAACACCAACACAAGTGCGAAAAGTGGTTTTTCAACACTATCACAAGTGCAAAAAGTGTTTTTTCCACACTAATACAAGTGCAAAAGTGGTTTCCTGCACCAACACAAGTGCGAAAAATGGTTTTTCTACACTAACACAAGTGCGAAAAGTGGTTTTTCAACACTAACACAAGTGCGAAAAGTGGTTTTTCCACACTAATACAAATGCAAAAGTGGTTTCCTGCAACAACACAAGTTCGAAAAGTGGTTTTTCAACACTAACACAAGTGCGAAAAGTGGTTTTTCAACACTATCACAAGTGCAAAAAGTGTTTTTTCCACACTAATACAAGTGCAAAAGTGGTTTCCTGCACCAACACAAGTGCGAAAAGTGGTTTTTCAACACTAACACAAGTGTCAAAAGTGGTTTTTCAACACTAACACAAGTGCGAAAAGTGGTTTTTCAACACTAATACAATTGCAAAAGTGGTTTCCTGCTTGAACACAAGTGCGAAAAGTGGTTTTTCAACACTAACACAAGTGCGAAAAGTGGTTTTTCAACACTATCACAAGTGCAAAAAGTGTTTTTTCCACACTAAAACAAGTGCAAAAGTGGTTTCCTGCACCAACACAAGTGCGAAAAGTGGTTTTTCAACACTAACACAAGTGCGAAAAGTGGTTTTTCAACACTAACACAAGTGCGAAAAGTGGTTTTTCCACACTAATACAAGTGCAAAAGTGGTTTCCTGCACCAACACAAGTGCGAAAAGTGGTTTTTCAACACTAACACAAGTGCGAAAAGTGTTTTTTCAACACTAACACAAGTGCGAAAAGTGTTTTTTCCACACTAATACAAGTGCAAAAGTGGTTTCCTGCACCAACACAAGTGTGAAAAGTGGTTTTTCAACACTAACACAAGTGCGAAAAGTGGTTTTTCAACACTAACCCAAGCACGAAAAGTGGTTTTTCAACACTAACACAAGTGCGAAAAGTGGTTTTTCCACACTAATACAAGTGCAAAAGTGGTTTCCTGCACCAACACAAGTGTGAAAAGTGGTTTTTCAACACTAACACAAGTGCGAAAAGTGGTTTTTCAACACTATCACAAGTGCAAAAAGTGTTTTTTCCACACTAATACAAGTGCAAAAGTGGTTTCCTGCACCAACACAAGTGCGAAAAGTGGTTTTTCAACACTAACACAAGTGCAAAAAGTGGTTTTTCAACACTAACACAAGTGCGAAAAGTGGTTTTTCCACACTAATACAAGTGCAAAAGTGGTTTCCTGCACCAACACAAGTGCGAAAAGTGGTTTTTCAACACTAACACAAGTGCAAAAAGTGGTTTTTCAACACTATCACAAGTGCAAAAAGTGTTTTTTCAACACTATCACAAGTGCAAAAAGTGTTTTTTCAACACTATCACAAGTGCAAAAAGTGTTTTTTCCACACTAATACAAGTGCAAAAGTGGTTTCCTGCACCAACACAAGTGCGAAAAGTGGTTTTTCAACACTAACACAAGTGCAAAAAGTGTTTTTTCCACACTAATACAAGTGCAAAAGTGGTTTACTGCACCAACACAAGTGCGAACGTGGTTTTTCAACACTAACACAAGTGCGAAAAGTGGTTTTTCAACACTAATACAAGTGCAAAAGTGGTTTCCTGCACCAACACAAGTGTGAAAAGTGGTTTTTCAACACTAACACAAGTGCGAAAAGTGGTTTTTCAACACTAACACAAGTGCGAAAAGTGGTTTTCAACACTGATACAAGTGCAAAAGTGGTTTCCTGCACCAACACAAGTGCAAAAAGTGGTTTTTCAACACTAACACAAGTCCGAAAAGTGGTTTTTCAACACTAAGACAAGTGCGAAAAGTGGTTTTCCACACTAATGCAAGTGCAAAAGTGGTTTCCTGCACCAACACAAGTGCGAAAAGTGGTTTTTCAACACTAACACAAGTGCGAAAAGTGGTTTTTCAACACTATCACAAGTGCAAAAAGTGGTTTTTCCACACTAATGCAAGTGCAAAAGTGGTTCCTGCACCAACACAAGTGCGAAAAGTGGTTTTTCAACACTAACACAAGTGCGAAAAGTGGTTTTTCAACACTATCACAAGTGCAAAAAGTGTTTTTTCCACCCTAATACAAGTGCAAAAGTGGTTTCCTGCACCAACACAAGTGCGAAAAGTGGTTTTTCAACACTAACACAAGTGCGAAAAGTGGTTTTTCAACACTATCACAGGTGCAAAAAGTGTTTTTTCCACACTAATACAAGTGCAAAAGTGGTTTCCTGCACCAACACAAGTGCGAAAAGTGGTTTTTCAACACTAACACAAGTGCGAAAAGTGGTTTATCAACACTAACACAAGTGCGAAAAGTGGTTTTTCAACACTAACACAAGTGCGAAAAGTGGTTTTTCCACACTAATACAAGTGGAAAAGTGGTTTCCTGCACCAACACAAGTGCGAAAAGTGGTTTTTCAACACTAACACAAGTGCAAAAAGTGGTTTTTCAACACGATCACAAGTGCAAAAAGTGTTTTTTCCACACTAATACAAGTGCAAAAGTGGTTTACTGCACCAACACAAGTGCGAAAGTGGTTTTTCAACACTAACACAAGTGCGAAAAGTGGTTTTTCAACACTAACACAAGTGCAAAAAGTGTTTTTTCCACACTAATACAAGTGCAAAAGTGGTTTCCTGCACCAACACAAGTGCGAAAAGTGGTTTTTCAACACTAACACAAGTGCGAAAATTTGTTTTTCAACACTATCACAGGTGCAAAAAGTGTTTTTTCCACACTAATACAAGTGCAAAAGTGGTTTCCTGCACCAACACAAGTGCGAAAAGTGGTTTTTCAACACTAACACAAGGGCGAAAAGTGGTTTTTCAACACTATCACAGGTGCAAAAAGTGCTTTTTCCACACTAATACAAGTGCAAAAGTGGTTTCCTGCACCAACACAAGTGCGAAAAGTGGTTTTTCAACACTAACACAAGTGCGAAAAGTGGTTTATCAACACTAACACAAGTGCGAAAAGTGGTTTTTCCACACTAATACAAGTGCAAAAGTGGTTTCCTGCACCAACACAAGTGCGAAAAGTGGTTTTTCAACACTAACACAAGTGCGAAAAGTGGTTTTTCAACACTATCACAAGTGCAAAAAGTGTTTTTTCCACACTAATACAAGTGTAAAAGTGGTTTCCTGCACCAACACAAGTGCGAAAAGTGGTTTTTCAACACTAACACAAGTGCGAAAAGTGGTTTTTCAACACTAACACAAGTGCGAAAAGAAGTCTTTCCACACTAATACAAGTGCAAGAGTGGTTTCCTGCACCAACACAAGTGCGAAAAGTGTTTTTTCAACACTAACACAAGTGCGAAAAGTGGTTTTTCAACACTAACACAAGTGCGAAAAGTGGTTTTTCCACACTAATACAAGTGGAAAAGTGGTTTCCTGCACCAACACAAGTGCGAAAAGTGGTTTTTCAACACTAACACAAGTGCAAAAAGTGGTTTTTCAACACGATCACAAGTGCAAAAAGTGTTTTTTCCACACTAATACAAGTGCAAAAGTGGTTTACTGCACCAACACAAGTGCGAAAGTGGTTTTTCAACACTAACACAAGTGCGAAAAGTGGTTTTTCAACACTAACACAAGTGCAAAAAGTGTTTTTTCCACACTAATACAAGTGCAAAAGTGGTTTCCTGCACCAACACAAGTGCGAAAAGTGGTTTTTCAACACTAACACAAGTGCGAAAATTTGTTTTTCAACACTATCACAGGTGCAAAAAGTGTTTTTTCCACACTAATACAAGTGCAAAAGTGGTTTCCTGCACCAACACAAGTGCGAAAAGTGTTTTTCAACACTAACACATGTGCGAAAAGTGGTTTTTCCACACTAATACAAGTGCAAAAGTGGTTTCCTGCACCAACACAAGTGCGAAAAGTGGTTTTTCAACACCAACACAAGTGCGAAAAGTGGTTTTTCAACACTATCACAAGTGCAAAAAGTGTTTTTTCCACACTAATACAAGTGCAAAAGTGGTTTCCTGCACCAACACAAATGCGAAAAATGGTTTTTCTACACTAACACAAGTGCGAAAAGTGGTTTTTCAACACTAACACAAGTGCGAAAAGTGGTTTTTCCACACTAATACAAATGCAAAAGTGGTTTCCTGCAACAACACAAGTTCGAAAAGTGGTTTTTCAACACTAACACAAGTGCGAAAAGTGGTTTTTCAACACTATCACAAGTGCAAAAAGTGTTTTTTCCACACTAATACAAGTGCAAAAGTGGTTTCCTGCACCAACACAAGTGCGAAAAGTGGTTTTTCAACACTAACACAAGGGCGAAAAGTGGTTTTTCAACACTATCACAGGTGCAAAAAGTGCTTTTTCCACACTAATACAAGTGCAAAAGTGGTTTCCTGCACCAACACAAGTGCGAAAAGTGGTTTTTCAACACTAACACAAGTGCGAAAAGTGGTTTATCAACACTAACACAAGTGCGAAAAGTGGTTTTTCCACACTAATACAAGTGCAAAAGTGGTTTCCTGCACCAACACAAGTGCGAAAAGTGGTTTTTCAACACTAACACAAGTGCGAAAAGTGGTTTTTCAACACTATCACAAGTGCAAAAAGTGTTTTTTCCACACTAATACAAGTGTAAAAGTGGTTTCCTGCACCAACACAAGTGCGAAAAGTGGTTTTTCAACACTAACACAAGTGCGAAAAGTGGTTTTTCAACACTAACACAAGTGCGAAAAGAAGTCTTTCCACACTAATACAAGTGCAAGAGTGGTTTCCTGCACCAACACAAGTGCGAAAAGTGTTTTTTCAACACTAACACAAGTGCGAAAAGTGGTTTTTCAACACTAACACAAGTGCGAAAAGTGGTTTTTCCACACTAATACAAGTGGAAAAGTGGTTTCCTGCACCAACACAAGTGCGAAAAGTGGTTTTTCAACACTAACACAAGTGCAAAAAGTGGTTTTTCAACACGATCACAAGTGCAAAAAGTGTTTTTTCCACACTAATACAAGTGCAAAAGTGGTTTACTGCACCAACACAAGTGCGAAAGTGGTTTTTCAACACTAACACAAGTGCGAAAAGTGGTTTTTCAACACTAACACAAGTGCAAAAAGTGTTTTTTCCACACTAATACAAGTGCAAAAGTGGTTTCCTGCACCAACACAAGTGCGAAAAGTGGTTTTTCAACACTAACACAAGTGCGAAAATTTGTTTTTCAACACTATCACAGGTGCAAAAAGTGTTTTTTCCACACTAATACAAGTGCAAAAGTGGTTTCCTGCACCAACACAAGTGCGAAAAGTGTTTTTCAACACTAACACATGTGCGAAAAGTGGTTTTTCCACACTAATACAAGTGCAAAAGTGGTTTCCTGCACCAACACAAGTGCGAAAAGTGGTTTTTCAACACCAACACAAGTGCGAAAAGTGGTTTTTCAACACTATCACAAGTGCAAAAAGTGTTTTTTCCACACTAATACAAGTGCAAAAGTGGTTTCCTGCACCAACACAAATGCGAAAAATGGTTTTTCTACACTAACACAAGTGCGAAAAGTGGTTTTTCAACACTAACACAAGTGCGAAAAGTGGTTTTTCCACACTAATACAAATGCAAAAGTGGTTTCCTGCAACAACACAAGTTCGAAAAGTGGTTTTTCAACACTAACACAAGTGCGAAAAGTGGTTTTTCAACACTATCACAAGTGCAAAAAGTGTTTTTTCCACACTAATACAAGTGCAAAAGTGGTTTCCTGCACCAACACAAGTGCGAAAAGTGGTTTTTCAACACTAACACAAGTGTCAAAAGTGGTTTTTCAACACTAACACAAGTGCGAAAAGTGGTTTTTCAACACTAATACAATTGCAAAAGTGGTTTCCTGCATGAACACAAGTGCGAAAAGTGGTTTTTCAACACTAACACAAGTGCGAAAAGTGGTTTTTCAACACTATCACAAGTGCAAAAAGTGTTTTTTCCACACTAATACAAGTGCAAAAGTGGTTTCCTGCACCAACACAAGTGCGAAAAGTGGTTTTTCAACACTAACACAAGTGCGAAAAGTGGTTTTTCAACACTAATACAAGTGCAAAAGTGGTTTCCTGCACCAACACAAGTGCGAAAAGTGGTTTTTCAACACTAACACAAGTGCGAAAAGTGTTTTTTCAACACTAACACAAGTGCGAAAAGTGTTTTTTCCACACTAATACAAGTGCAAAAGTGGTTTCCTGCACCAACACAAGTGTGAAAAGTGGTTTTTCAACACTAACACAAGTGCGAAAAGTGGTTTTTCAACACTAACACAAGCACGAAAAGTGGTTTTTCAACACTAACACAAGTGCGAAAAGTGGTTTTTCCACACTAATACAAGTGCAAAAGTGGTTTCCTGCACCAACACAAGTGCGAAAAGTGGTTTTTCAACACTAACACAAGTGTGAAAAGTGGTTTTTCAACACTATCACAAGTGCAAAAAGTGTTTTTTCCACACTAATACAAGTGTAAAAGTGGTTTCCTGCACCAACACAAGTGCGAAAAGTGGTTTTTCAACACTAACACAAGTGCGAAAAGTGGTTTTTCAACACTAACACAAGTGCGAAAAGTGGTCTTTCCACACTAATACAAGTGCAAGAGTGGTTTCCTGCACCAACACAAGTGCGAAAAGTGTTTTTTCAACACTAACACAAGTGCGAAAAGTGGTTTTTCAACACTAACACAAGTGCGAAAAGTGGTTTTTCCACACTAATACAAGTGGAAAAGTGGTTTCCTGCACCAACACAAGTGCGAAAAGTGGTTTTTCAACACTAACACAAGTGCAAAAAGTGGTTTTTCAACACGATCACAAGTGCAAAAAGTGTTTTTTCCACACTAATACAAGTGCAAAAGTGGTTTACTGCACCAACACAAGTGCGAAAGTGGTTTTTCAACACTAACACAAGTGCGAAAAGTGGTTTTTCAACACTAACACAAGTGCAAAAAGTGTTTTTTCCACACTAATACAAGTGCAAAAGTGGTTTCCTGCACCAACACAAGTGCGAAAAGTGGTTTTCAACACTAACACATGTGCGAAAAGTGGTTTTTCCACACTAATACAAGTGCAAAAGTGGTTTCCTGCACCAACACAAGTGCGAAAAGTGGTTTTTCAACACCAACACAAGTGCGAAAAGTGGTTTTTCAACACTATCACAAGTGCAAAAAGTGTTTTTTCCACACTAATACAAGTGCAAAAGTGGTTTCCTGCACCAACACAAATGCGAAAAATGGTTTTTCTACACTAACACAAGTGCGAAAAGTGGTTTTTCAACACTAACACAAGTGCGAAAAGTGGTTTTTCAACACTATCACAAGTGCAAAAAGTGTATTTTCCACACTAATACAAGTGCAAAAGTGGTTTCCTGCACCAACACAAGTGCGAAAAGTGGTTTTTCAACACTAACACAAGTGTCAAAAGTGGTTTTTCAACACTAACACAAGTGCGAAAAGTGGTTTTTCAACACTAATACAATTGCAAAAGTGGTTTCCTGCATGAACACAAGTGCGAAAAGTGGTTTTTCAACACTAACACAAGTGCGAAAAGTGGTTTTTCAACACTATCACAAGTGCAAAAAGTGTTTTTTCCACACTAATACAAGTGCAAAAGTGGTTTCCTGCACCAACACAAGTGCGAAAAGTGGTTTTTCAACACTAACACAAGTGCGAAAAGTGGTTTTTCAACACTAACACAAGTGCGAAAAGTGGTTTTTCCACACTAATACAAGTGCAAAAGTGGTTTCCTGCACCAACACAAGTGCGAAAAGTGGTTTTTCAACACTAACACAAGTGCGAAAAGTGTTTTTTCAACACTAACACAAGTGCGAAAAGTGTTTTTTCCACACTAATACAAGTGCAAAAGTGGTTTCCTGCACCAACACAAGTGTGAAAAGTGGTTTTTCAACACTAACACAAGTGCGAAAAGTGGTTTTTCTACACTAACACAAGCACGAAAAGTGGTTTTTCAACACTAACACAAGTGCGAAAAGTGGTTTTTCCACACTAATACAAGTGCAAAAGTGGTTTCCTGCACCAACACAAGTGCGAAAAGTGGTTTTTCAACACTAACACAAGTGCGAAAAGTGGTTTTTCAACACTATCACAAGTGCAAAAAGTGTTTTTTCCACACTAATACAAGTGCAAAAGTGGTTTCCTGCACCAACACAAGTGCGAAAAGTGGTTTTTCAACACTAACACAAGTGCAAAAAGTGGTTTTTCAACACTAACTCAAGTGCGAAAAGTGGTTTTTCCACACTAATACAAGTGCAAAAGTGGTTTCCTGCACCAACACAAGTGCGAAAAGTGGTTTTTCAACACTAACACAAGTGCAAAAAGTGGTTTTTCAACACTATCACAAGTGCAAAAAGTGTTTTTTCAACACTATCACAAGTGCAAAAAGTGTTTTTTCCACACTAATACAAGTGCAAAAGTGGTTTCCTGCACCAACACAAGTGCGAAAAGTGGTTTTTCAACACTAACACAAGTGCAAAAAGTGGTTTTTCAACACTAACACAAGTGCGAAAAGTGTTTTTCCACACTAATACAAATGCAAAAGTGGTTTCCTGCACCAACACAAGTGCGAAAAGTGGTTTTTCAACACTAACACAAGTGCGAAAAGTGGTTTTTCAACACTAACACAAGTGCGAAAAGTGGTTTTTCAACACTAAAACAAGTGCGAAAAGTGGTTTTTCCACACTAATACAAGTGCAAAAGTGGTTTCCTGCACCAACACAAGTGCGAAAAGTGGTTTTTCAACACTAACACAAGTGCGAAAAGAGGTTTTTCAACACTGATACAAGTGCAAAAGTGGTTTCCTGCACCAACACAAGTGCGAAAAGTGGTTTTTCAACACTAACACAAGTGCGAAAAGTGGTTTTTCAACACTATCACAGGTGTAAAAAGTGTTTTTTCCACACTAATACAAGTGCAAAAGTGGTTTCCTGCACCAACACACGTGCGAAAAGTGGTTTTTCAACACTAACACAAGTGCGAAAAGTGGTTTATCAACACTAACACAAGTGCGAAAAGTGGTTTTTTCCACACTAATACAAGTGCAAAAGTGGTTTCCTGCACCAACACAAGTGCGAAAAGTGGTTTTTCAACACTAACACAAGTGTCAAAAGTGGTTTTTCAACACTAACACAAGTGCGAAAAGTGGTTTTTCAACACTAATACAATTGCAAAAGTGGTTTCCTGCATGAACACAAGTGCGAAAAGTGGTTTTTCAACACTAACACAAGTGCGAAAAGTGGTTTTTCAACACTAACACAAGTGCAAAAAGTGTTTTTTCCACACTAATACAAGTGCAAAAGTGGTTTCCTGCACCAACACAAGTGCGCAAAGTGGTTTTTCAACACTAACACAAGTGCGAAAAGTGGTTTTTCAACACTAACACAAGTGCGAAAAGTGGTTTTTCCACACTAATACAAGTGCAAAAGTGGTTTCCTGCACCAACACAAGTGCGAAAAGTGGTTTTTCAACACTAACACAAGTGCGAAAAGTGTTTTTTCAACACTAACACAAGTGCGAAAAGTGTTTTTTCCACACTAATACAAGTGCAAAAGTGGTTTCCTGCACCAACACAAGTGTGAAAAGTGGTTTTTCAACACTAACACAAGTGCGAAAAGTGGTTTTTCAACACTAACACAAGCACGAAAAGTGGTTTTTCAACACTAACACAAGTGCGAAAAGTGGTTTTTCCACACTAATACAAGTGCAAAAGTGGTTTCCTGCACCAACACAAGTGCGAAAAGTGGTTTTTCAACACTAACACAAGTGCGAAAAGTGGTTTTTCAACACTATCACAAGTGCAAAAAGTGTTTTTTCCACACTAATACAAGTGCAAAAGTGGTTTCCTGCACCAACACAAGTGCGAAAAGTGGTTTTTCAACACTAACACAAGTGCAAAAAGTGGTTTTTCAACACTAACACAAGTGCGAAAAGTGGTTTTTCCACACTAATACAAGTGCAAAAGTGGTTTCCTGCACCAACACAAGTGCGAAAAGTGGTTTTTCAACACTAACACAAGTGCAAAAAGTGGTTTTTCAACACTATCACAAGTGCAAAAAGTGTTTTTTCAACACTATCACAAGTGCAAAAAGTGTTTTTTCCACACTAATACAAGTGCAAAAGTGGTTTCCTGCACCAACACAAGTGCGAAAAGTGGTTTTTCAACACTAACACAAGTGCAAAAAGTGGTTTTTCAACACTAACACAAGTGCGAAAAGTGTTTTTCCACACTAATACAAATGCAAAAGTGGTTTCCTGCACGAACACAAGTGCGAAAAGTGGTTTTTCAACACTAACACAAGTGCGAAAAGTGGTTTTTCAACACTAACACAAGTGCGAAAAGTGGTTTTTCAACACTAAAACAAGTGCGAAAAGTGGTTTTTCCACACTAATACAAGTGCAAAAGTGGTTTCCTGCACCAACACAAGTGCGAAAAGTGGTTTTTCAACACTAACACAAGTGCGAAAAGAGGTTTTTCAACACTGATACAAGTGCAAAAGTGGTTTCCTGCACCAACACAAGTGCGAAAAGTGGTTTTTCAACACTAACACAAGTGCGAAAAGTGGTTTTTCAACACTATCACAGGTGTAAAAAGTGTTTTTTCCACACTAATACAAGTGCAAAAGTGGTTTCCTGCACCAACACACGTGCGAAAAGTGGTTTTTCAACACTAACACAAGTGCGAAAAGTGGTTTATCAACACTAACACAAGTGCGAAAAGTGGTTTTTTCCACACTAATACAAGTGCAAAAGTGGTTTCCTGCACCAACACAAGTGCGAAAAGTGGTTTTTCAACACTAACACAAGTGCGAAAAGTGGTTTTTCAACACTATCACAAGTGCAAAAAGTGTTTTTTCCACACTAATACAAGTGTAAAAGTGGTTTCCTGCACCAACACAAGTGCGAAAAGTGGTTTTTCAACACTAACACAAGTGCGAAAAGTGGTTTTTCAACACTAACACAAGTGTGAAAAGTGGTCTTTCCACACTAATACAAGTGCAAGAGTGGTTTCCTGCACCAACACAAGTGCAAAAAGTGTTTTTTCAACACTAACACAAGTGCGAAAAGTGGTTTTTCAACACTAACACAAGTGCGAAAAGTGGTTTTTCAACACTAACACAAGTGCGAAAAGTGGTTTTTCCACACTAATACAAGTGGAAAAGTGGTTTCCTGCACCAACACAAGTGCGAAAAGTGGTTTTTCAACACTAACACAAGTGCAAAAAGTGGTTTTTCAACACGATCACAAGTGCAAAAAGTGTTTTTTCCACACTAATACAAGTGCAAAAGTGGTTTACTGCACCAACACAAGTGCGAAAGTGGTTTTTCAACACTAACACAAGTGCGAAAAGTGGTTTTTCAACACTAATACAAGTGCAAAATTGGTTTCCTGCACCAACACAAGTGTGAAAAGTGGTTTTTCAACACTAACACAAGTGCGAAAAGTGGTTTTTCAACACTAACACAAGTGCGAAAAGTGGTTTTTCAACACTAACACAAGTGCAAAAAGTGTTTTTTCCACACTAATACAAGTGCAAAAGTGGTTTCCTGCACCAACACAAGTGCGAAAAGTGGTTTTTCAACACTAACACAAGTGCGAA
The DNA here is from genome assembly GCF_964187855.1 of Myxine glutinosa. Lineage (NCBI taxonomy): Eukaryota > Metazoa > Chordata > Myxini > Myxiniformes > Myxinidae > Myxine > Myxine glutinosa. The sequence goes on from NW_027617775.1 coordinate 50,008, forward strand.
AATTTGTTTTTCAACACTATCACAGGTGCAAAAAGTGTTTTTTCCACACTAATACAAGTGCAAAAGTGGTTTCCTGCACCAACACAAGTGCGAAAAGTGTTTTTCAACACTAACACATGTGCGAAAAGTGGTTTTTCCACACTAATACAAGTGCAAAAGTGGTTTCCTGCACCAACACAAGTGCGAAAAGTGGTTTTTCAACACCAACACAAGTGCGAAAAGTGGTTTTTCAACACTATCACAAGTGCAAAAAGTGTTTTTTCCACACTAATACAAGTGCAAAAGTGGTTTCCTGCACCAACACAAATGCGAAAAATGGTTTTTCTACACTAACACAAGTGCGAAAAGTGGTTTTTCAACACTAACACAAGTGCGAAAAGTGGTTTTTCCACACTAATACAAATGCAAAAGTGGTTTCCTGCAACAACACAAGTTCGAAAAGTGGTTTTTCAACACTAACACAAGTGCGAAAAGTGGTTTTTCAACACTATCACAAGTGCAAAAAGTGTTTTTTCCACACTAATACAAGTGCAAAAGTGGTTTCCTGCACCAACACAAGTGCGAAAAGTGGTTTTTCAACACTAACACAAGTGTCAAAAGTGGTTTTTCAACACTAACACAAGTGCGAAAAGTGGTTTTTCAACACTAATACAATTGCAAAAGTGGTTTCCTGCATGAACACAAGTGCGAAAAGTGGTTTTTCAACACTAACACAAGTGCGAAAAGTGGTTTTTCAACACTATCACAAGTGCAAAAAGTGTTTTTTCCACACTAATACAAGTGCAAAAGTGGTTTCCTGCACCAACACAAGTGCGAAAAGTGGTTTTTCAACACTAACACAAGTGCGAAAAGTGGTTTTTCAACACTAATACAAGTGCAAAAGTGGTTTCCTGCACCAACACAAGTGCGAAAAGTGGTTTTTCAACACTAACACAAGTGCGAAAAGTGTTTTTTCAACACTAACACAAGTGCGAAAAGTGTTTTTTCCACACTAATACAAGTGCAAAAGTGGTTTCCTGCACCAACACAAGTGTGAAAAGTGGTTTTTCAACACTAACACAAGTGCGAAAAGTGGTTTTTCAACACTAACACAAGCACGAAAAGTGGTTTTTCAACACTAACACAAGTGCGAAAAGTGGTTTTTCCACACTAATACAAGTGCAAAAGTGGTTTCCTGCACCAACACAAGTGCGAAAAGTGGTTTTTCAACACTAACACAAGTGTGAAAAGTGGTTTTTCAACACTATCACAAGTGCAAAAAGTGTTTTTTCCACACTAATACAAGTGTAAAAGTGGTTTCCTGCACCAACACAAGTGCGAAAAGTGGTTTTTCAACACTAACACAAGTGCGAAAAGTGGTTTTTCAACACTAACACAAGTGCGAAAAGTGGTCTTTCCACACTAATACAAGTGCAAGAGTGGTTTCCTGCACCAACACAAGTGCGAAAAGTGTTTTTTCAACACTAACACAAGTGCGAAAAGTGGTTTTTCAACACTAACACAAGTGCGAAAAGTGGTTTTTCCACACTAATACAAGTGGAAAAGTGGTTTCCTGCACCAACACAAGTGCGAAAAGTGGTTTTTCAACACTAACACAAGTGCAAAAAGTGGTTTTTCAACACGATCACAAGTGCAAAAAGTGTTTTTTCCACACTAATACAAGTGCAAAAGTGGTTTACTGCACCAACACAAGTGCGAAAGTGGTTTTTCAACACTAACACAAGTGCGAAAAGTGGTTTTTCAACACTAACACAAGTGCAAAAAGTGTTTTTTCCACACTAATACAAGTGCAAAAGTGGTTTCCTGCACCAACACAAGTGCGAAAAGTGGTTTTCAACACTAACACATGTGCGAAAAGTGGTTTTTCCACACTAATACAAGTGCAAAAGTGGTTTCCTGCACCAACACAAGTGCGAAAAGTGGTTTTTCAACACCAACACAAGTGCGAAAAGTGGTTTTTCAACACTATCACAAGTGCAAAAAGTGTTTTTTCCACACTAATACAAGTGCAAAAGTGGTTTCCTGCACCAACACAAATGCGAAAAATGGTTTTTCTATACTAACACAAGTGCGAAAAGTGGTTTTTCAACACTAACACAAGTGCGAAAAGTGGTTTTTCAACACTATCACAAGTGCAAAAAGTGTATTTTCCACACTAATACAAGTGCAAAAGTGGTTTCCTGCACCAACACAAGTGCGAAAAGTGGTTTTTCAACACTAACACAAGTGTCAAAAGTGGTTTTTCAACACTAACACAAGTGCGAAAAGTGGTTTTTCAACACTAATACAATTGCAAAAGTGGTTTCCTGCATGAACACAAGTGCGAAAAGTGGTTTTTCAACACTAACACAAGTGCGAAAAGTGGTTTTTCAACACTATCACAAGTGCAAAAAGTGTTTTTTCCACACTAATACAAGTGCAAAAGTGGTTTCCTGCACCAACACAAGTGCGAAAAGTGGTTTTTCAACACTAACACAAGTGCGAAAAGTGGTTTTTCAACACTAACACAAGTGCGAAAAGTGGTTTTTCCACACTAATACAAGTGCAAAAGTGGTTTCCTGCACCAACACAAGTGCGAAAAGTGGTTTTTCAACACTAACACAAGTGCGAAAAGTGTTTTTTCAACACTAACACAAGTGCGAAAAGTGTTTTTTCCACACTAATACAAGTGCAAAAGTGGTTTCCTGCACCAACACAAGTGTGAAAAGTGGTTTTTCAACACTAACACAAGTGCGAAAAGTGGTTTTTCAACACTAACACAAGCACGAAAAGTGGTTTTTCAACACTAACACAAGTGCGAAAAGTGGTTTTTCCACACTAATACAAGTGCAAAAGTGGTTTCCTGCACCAACACAAGTGCGAAAAGTGGTTTTTCAACACTAACACAAGTGCGAAAAGTGGTTTTTCAACACTATCACAAGTGCAAAAAGTGTTTTTTCCACACTAATACAAGTGCAAAAGTGGTTTCCTGCACCAACACAAGTGCGAAAAGTGGTTTTTCAACACTAACACAAGTGCAAAAAGTGGTTTTTCAACACTAACTCAAGTGCGAAAAGTGGTTTTTCCACACTAATACAAGTGCAAAAGTGGTTTCCTGCACCAACACAAGTGCGAAAAGTGGTTTTTCAACACTAACACAAGTGCAAAAAGTGGTTTTTCAACACTATCACAAGTGCAAAAAGTGTTTTTTCAACACTATCACAAGTGCAAAAAGTGTTTTTTCCACACTAATACAAGTGCAAAAGTGGTTTCCTGCACCAACACAAGTGCGAAAAGTGGTTTTTCAACACTAACACAAGTGCAAAAAGTGGTTTTTCAACACTAACACAAGTGCGAAAAGTGTTTTTCCACACTAATACAAATGCAAAAGTGGTTTCCTGCACCAACACAAGTGCGAAAAGTGGTTTTTCAACACTAACACAAGTGCGAAAAGTGGTTTTTCAACACTAACACAAGTGCGAAAAGTGGTTTTTCAACACTAAAACAAGTGCGAAAAGTGGTTTTTCCACACTAATACAAGTGCAAAAGTGGTTTCCTGCACCAACACAAGTGCGAAAAGTGGTTTTTCAACACTAACACAAGTGCGAAAAGAGGTTTTTCAACACTGATACAAGTGCAAAAGTGGTTTCCTGCACCAACACAAGTGCGAAAAGTGGTTTTTCAACACTAACACAAGTGCGAAAAGTGGTTTTTCAACACTATCACAGGTGTAAAAAGTGTTTTTTCCACACTAATACAAGTGCAAAAGTGGTTTCCTGCACCAACACACGTGCGAAAAGTGGTTTTTCAACACTAACACAAGTGCGAAAAGTGGTTTATCAACACTAACACAAGTGCGAAAAGTGGTTTTTTCCACACTAATACAAGTGCAAAAGTGGTTTCCTGCACCAACACAAGTGCGAAAAGTGGTTTTTCAACACTAACACAAGTGTCAAAAGTGGTTTTTCAACACTAACACAAGTGCGAAAAGTGGTTTTTCAACACTAATACAATTGCAAAAGTGGTTTCCTGCATGAACACAAGTGCGAAAAGTGGTTTTTCAACACTAACACAAGTGCGAAAAGTGGTTTTTCAACACTAACACAAGTGCAAAAAGTGTTTTTTCCACACTAATACAAGTGCAAAAGTGGTTTCCTGCACCAACACAAGTGCGCAAAGTGGTTTTTCAACACTAACACAAGTGCGAAAAGTGGTTTTTCAACACTAACACAAGTGCGAAAAGTGGTTTTTCCACACTAATACAAGTGCAAAAGTGGTTTCCTGCACCAACACAAGTGCGAAAAGTGGTTTTTCAACACTAACACAAGTGCGAAAAGTGTTTTTTCAACACTAACACAAGTGCGAAAAGTGTTTTTTCCACACTAATACAAGTGCAAAAGTGGTTTCCTGCACCAACACAAGTGTGAAAAGTGGTTTTTCAACACTAACACAAGTGCGAAAAGTGGTTTTTCAACACTAACACAAGCACGAAAAGTGGTTTTTCAACACTAACACAAGTGCGAAAAGTGGTTTTTCCACACTAATACAAGTGCAAAAGTGGTTTCCTGCACCAACACAAGTGCGAAAAGTGGTTTTTCAACACTAACACAAGTGCGAAAAGTGGTTTTTCAACACTATCACAAGTGCAAAAAGTGTTTTTTCCACACTAATACAAGTGCAAAAGTGGTTTCCTGCACCAACACAAGTGCGAAAAGTGGTTTTTCAACACTAACACAAGTGCAAAAAGTGGTTTTTCAACACTAACACAAGTGCGAAAAGTGGTTTTTCCACACTAATACAAGTGCAAAAGTGGTTTCCTGCACCAACACAAGTGCGAAAAGTGGTTTTTCAACACTAACACAAGTGCAAAAAGTGGTTTTTCAACACTATCACAAGTGCAAAAAGTGTTTTTTCAACACTATCACAAGTGCAAAAAGTGTTTTTTCCACACTAATACAAGTGCAAAAGTGGTTTCCTGCACCAACACAAGTGCGAAAAGTGGTTTTTCAACACTAACACAAGTGCAAAAAGTGGTTTTTCAACACTAACACAAGTGCGAAAAGTGTTTTTCCACACTAATACAAATGCAAAAGTGGTTTCCTGCACCAACACAAGTGCGAAAAGTGGTTTTTCAACACTAACACAAGTGCGAAAAGTGGTTTTTCAACACTAACACAAGTGCGAAAAGTGGTTTTTCAACACTAAAACAAGTGCGAAAAGTGGTTTTTCCACACTAATACAAGTGCAAAAGTGGTTTCCTGCACCAACACAAGTGCGAAAAGTGGTTTTTCAACACTAACACAAGTGCGAAAAGAGGTTTTTCAACACTGATACAAGTGCAAAAGTGGTTTCCTGCACCAACACAAGTGCGAAAAGTGGTTTTTCAACACTAACACAAGTGCGAAAAGTGGTTTTTCAACACTATCACAGGTGTAAAAAGTGTTTTTTCCACACTAATACAAGTGCAAAAGTGGTTTCCTGCACCAACACACGTGCGAAAAGTGGTTTTTCAACACTAACACAAGTGCGAAAAGTGGTTTATCAACACTAACACAAGTGCGAAAAGTGGTTTTTTCCACACTAATACAAGTGCAAAAGTGGTTTCCTGCACCAACACAAGTGCGAAAAGTGGTTTTTCAACACTAACACAAGTGCGAAAAGTGGTTTTTCAACACTATCACAAGTGCAAAAAGTGTTTTTTCCACACTAATACAAGTGTAAAAGTGGTTTCCTGCACCAACACAAGTGCGAAAAGTGGTTTTTCAACACTAACACAAGTGCGAAAAGTGGTTTTTCAACACTAACACAAGTGTGAAAAGTGGTCTTTCCACACTAATACAAGTGCAAGAGTGGTTTCCTGCACCAACACAAGTGCGAAAAGTGTTTTTTCAACACTAACACAAGTGCGAAAAGTGGTTTTTCAACACTAACACAAGTGCGAAAAGTGGTTTTTCAACACTAACACAAGTGCGAAAAGTGGTTTTTCCACACTAATACAAGTGGAAAAGTGGTTTCCTGCACCAACACAAGTGCGAAAAGTGGTTTTTCAACACTAACACAAGTGCAAAAAGTGGTTTTTCAACACGATCACAAGTGCAAAAAGTGTTTTTTCCACACTAATACAAGTGCAAAAGTGGTTTACTGCACCAACACAAGTGCGAAAGTGGTTTTTCAACACTAACACAAGTGCGAAAAGTGGTTTTTCAACACTAATACAAGTGCAAAATTGGTTTCCTGCACCAACACAAGTGTGAAAAGTGGTTTTTCAACACTAACACAAGTGCGAAAAGTGGTTTTTCAACACTAACACAAGTGCGAAAAGTGGTTTTCAACACTGATACAAGTGCCAAAGTGGTTTCCTGCACCAACACAAGTGTGAAAAGTGGTTTTACAACACTATCACAAGTGCGAAAAGTGGTTTTTCAACACTATCACAGGTGCAAAAAGTGTTTTTTCCACACTAATACAAGTGCAAAAGTGGTTTCCTGCACCAACACAAGTGCAAAAAGTGGTTTTTCAACACTAACACAAGTCCGAAAAGTGGTTTTTCAACACTAAGACAAGTGCGAAAAGTGGTTTTCCACACTAATGCAAGTGCAAAAGTGGTTTCCTGCACCAACACAAGTGCGAAAAGTGGTTTTTCAACACTAACACAAGTGCGAAAAGTGGTTTTTCAACACTATCACAAGTGCAAAAAGTGGTTTTTCCACACTAATGCAAGTGCAAAAGTGGTTTCCTGCACCAACATAAGTGCGAAAAGTGGTTTTTCAATACTAACACAAGTGCGAAAAGTGGTTTTTCAACACTAACACAAGTGCGAAAAGTGGTTTTTCCACACTAATACAAGTGCAAAAGTGGTTTCCTGCACCAACACAAGTGCGAAAAGTGGTTTTTCAACACTAACACAAGTGCGAAAAGTGGTTTTTCAACACTATCACAAGTGCAAAAAGTGTTTTTTCCACACTAATACAAGTGCAAAAGTGGTTTCCTGCACCAACACAAGTGCGAAAAGTGGTTTTTCAACACTAACACAAGTGCGAAAAGTGGTTTTTCAACACTATCACAGGTGCAAAAAGTGTTTTTTCCACACTAATACAAGTGCAAAAGTGGTTTCCTGCACCAACACAAGTGCGAAAAGTGGTTTTTCAACACTAACACAAGTGCGAAAAGTGGTTTATCAACACTAACACAAGTGCGAAAAGTGGTTTTTCCACACTAATACAAGTGCAAAAGTGGTTTCCTGCACCAACACAAGTGCGAAAAGTGGTTTTTCAACACTAACACAAGTGCGAAAAGTGGTTTTTCAACACTATCACAAGTGCAAAAAGTGTTTTTTCCACACTAATACAAGTGTAAAAGTGGTTTCCTGCACCAACACAAGTGCGAAAAGTGGTTTTTCAACACTAACACAAGTGCGAAAAGTGGTTTTTCAACACTAACACAAGTGCGAAAAGTGGTCTTTCCACACTAATACAAGTGCAAGAGTGGTTTCCTGCACCAACACAAGTGCGAAAAGTGTTTTTTCAACACTAACACAAGTGCGAAAAGTGGTTTTTCAACACTAACACAAGTGCGAAAAGTGGTTTTTCAACACTAACACAAGTGCGAAAAGTGGTTTTTCCACACTAATACAAGTGGAAAAGTGGTTTCCTGCACCAACACAAGTGCGAAAAGTGGTTTTTCAACACTAACACAAGTGCAAAAAGTGGTTTTTCAACACGATCACAAGTGCAAAAAGTGTTTTTTCCACACTAATACAAGTGCAAAAGTGGTTTACTGCACCAACACAAGTGCGAAAGTGGTTTTTCAACACTAACACAAGTGCGAAAAGTGGTTTTTCAACACTAATACAAGTGCAAAAGTGGTTTCCTGCACCAACACAAGTGTGAAAAGTGGTTTTTCAACACTAACACAAGTGCGAAAAGTGGTTTTTCAACACTAACACAAGTGCGAAAAGTGGTTTTCAACACTGATACAAGTGCCAAAGTGGTTTCCTGCACCAACACAAGTGCGAAAAGTGGTTTTACAACACTATCACAAGTGCGAAAAGTGGTTTTTCAACACTATCACAGGTGCAAAAAGTGTTTTTTCCACACCAATACAAGTGCAAAAGTGGTTTCCTGCACCAACACAAGTGCGAAAAGTGGTTTTTCAACACTAACACAAGTCCGAAAAGTGGTTTTTCAACACTAAGACAAGTGCGAAAAGTGGTTTTTCCACACTAATGCAAGTGCAAAAGTGGTTTCCTGCACCAACACAAGTGCGAAAAGTGTTTTTTCAACACTAACACAAGTGCGAAAAGTGGTTTTTCAACACTAACACAAGTGCGAAAAGTGGTTTTTCCACACTAATACAAGTGGAAAAGTGGTTTCCTGCACCAACACAAGTGCGAAAAGTGGTTTTTCAACACTAACACAAGTGCAAAAAGTGTTTTTCAACACGATCACAAGTGCAAAAAGTGTTTTTTCCACCACTAATACAAGTGCAAAAGTGGTTTACTGCACCAACACAAGGTGCGAAAGTGGTTTTTCAACACTAACACAAGTGCGAAAAGTGGTTTTTCAACACTAACACAAGTGCAAAAAGTGGTTTTTCCACACTAATACAAGTGCAAAAGTGGTTTCCTGCACCAACACAAGTGCGAAAAGTGGTTTTTCAACACTAACACAAGTGCGAAAATTTGTTTTTCAACACTATCACAGGTGCAAAAAGTGTTTTTTCCACACTAATACAAGTGCAAAAGTGGTTTCCTGCACCAACACAAGTGCGAAAAGTGTTTTTCAACACTAACACATGTGCGAAAAGTGGTTTTTCCACACTAATACAAGTGCAAAAGTGGTTTCCTGCACCAACACAAGTGCGAAAAGTGGTTTTTCAACACCAACACAAGTGCGAAAAGTGGTTTTTCAACACTATCACAAGTGCAAAAAGTGTTTTTTCCACACTAATACAAGTGCAAAAGTGGTTTCCTGCACCAACACAAATGCGAAAAATGGTTTTTCTACACTAACACAAGTGCGAAAAGTGGTTTTTCAACACTAACACAAGTGCGAAAAGTGGTTTTTCCACACTAATACAAATGCAAAAGTGGTTTCCTGCAACAACACAAGTTCGAAAAGTGGTTTTTCAACACTAACACAAGTGCGAAAAGTGGTTTTTCAACACTATCACAAGTGCAAAAAGTGTTTTTTCCACACTAATACAAGTGCAAAAGTGGTTTCCTGCACCAACACAAGTGCGAAAAGTGGTTTTTCAACACTAACACAAGTGTCAAAAGTGGTTTTTCAACACTAACACAAGTGCGAAAAGTGGTTTTTCAACACTAATACAATTGCAAAAGTGGTTTCCTGCATGAACACAAGTGCGAAAAGTGGTTTTTCAACACTAACACAAGTGCGAAAAGTGGTTTTTCAACACTATCACAAGTGCAAAAAGTGTTTTTTCCACACTAATACAAGTGCAAAAGTGGTTTCCTGCACCAACACAAGTGCGAAAAGTGGTTTTTCAACACTAACACAAGTGCGAAAAGTGGTTTTTCAACACTAACACAAGTGCGAAAAGTGGTTTTTCCACACTAATACAAGTGCAAAAGTGGTTTCCTGCACCAACACAAGTGCGAAAAGTGGTTTTTCAACACTAACACAAGTGCGAAAAGTGTTTTTTCAACACTAACACAAGTGCGAAAAGTGTTTTTTCCACACTAATACAAGTGCAAAAGTGGTTTCCTGCACCAACACAAGTGTGAAAAGTGGTTTTTCAACACTAACACAAGTGCGAAAAGTGGTTTTTCAACACTAACACAAGCACGAAAAGTGGTTTTTCAACACTAACACAAGTGCGAAAAGTGGTTTTTCCACACTAATACAAGTGCAAAAGTGGTTTCCTGCACCAACACAAGTGCGAAAAGTGGTTTTTCAACACTAACACAAGTGCGAAAAGTGGTTTTTCAACACTATCACAAGTGCAAAAAGTGTTTTTTCCACACTAATACAAGTGCAAAAGTGGTTTCCTGCACCAACACAAGTGCGAAAAGTGGTTTTTCAACACTAACACAAGTGCAAAAAGTGGTTTTTCAACACTAACACAAGTGCGAAAAGTGGTTTTTCCACACTAATACAAGTGCAAAAGTGGTTTCCTGCACCAACACAAGTGCGAAAAGTGGTTTTTCAACACTAACACAAGTGCAAAAAGTGGTTTTTCAACACTATCACAAGTGCAAAAAGTGTTTTTTCAACACTATCACAAGTGCAAAAAGTGTTTTTTCCACACTAATACAAGTGCAAAAGTGGTTTCCTGCACCAACACAAGTGCGAAAAGTGGTTTTTCAACACTAACACAAGTGCAAAAAGTGGTTTTTCAACACTAACACAAGTGCGAAAAGTGTTTTTCCACACTAATACAAATGCAAAAGTGGTTTCCTGCACCAACACAAGTGCGAAAAGTGGTTTTTCAACACTAACACAAGTGCGAAAAGTGGTTTTTCAACACTAACACAAGTGCGAAAAGTGGTTTTTCAACACTAAAACAAGTGCGAAAAGTGGTTTTTCCACACTAATACAAGTGCAAAAGTGGTTTCCTGCACCAACACAAGTGCGAAAAGTGGTTTTTCAACACTAACACAAGTGCGAAAAGAGGTTTTTCAACACTGATACAAGTGCAAAAGTGGTTTCCTGCACCAACACAAGTGCGAAAAGTGGTTTTTCAACACTAACACAAGTGCGAAAAGTGGTTTTTCAACACTATCACAGGTGTAAAAAGTGTTTTTTCCACACTAATACAAGTGCAAAAGTGGTTTCCTGCACCAACACACGTGCGAAAAGTGGTTTTTCAACACTAACACAAGTGCGAAAAGTGGTTTATCAACACTAACACAAGTGCGAAAAGTGGTTTTTTCCACACTAATACAAGTGCAAAAGTGGTTTCCTGCACCAACACAAGTGCGAAAAGTGGTTTTTCAACACTAACACAAGTGTCAAAAGTGGTTTTTCAACACTAACACAAGTGCGAAAAGTGGTTTTTCAACACTAATACAATTGCAAAAGTGGTTTCCTGCATGAACACAAGTGCGAAAAGTGGTTTTTCAACACTAACACAAGTGCGAAAAGTGGTTTTTCAACACTATCACAAGTGCAAAAAGTGTTTTTTCCACACTAATACAAGTGCAAAAGTGGTTTCCTGCACCAACACAAGTGCGAAAAGTGGTTTTTCAACACTAACACAAGTGCGAAAAGTGGTTTTTCAACACTAACACAAGTGCGAAAAGTGGTTTTTCCACACTAATACAAGTGCAAAAGTGGTTTCCTGCACCAACACAAGTGCGAAAAGTGGTTTTTCAACACTAACACAAGTGCGAAAAGTGTTTTTTCAACACTAACACAAGTGCGAAAAGTGTTTTTTCCACACTAATACAAGTGCAAAAGTGGTTTCCTGCACCAACACAAGTGTGAAAAGTGGTTTTTCAACACTAACACAAGTGCGAAAAGTGGTTTTTCAACACTAACACAAGCACGAAAAGTGGTTTTTCAACACTAACACAAGTGCGAAAAGTGGTTTTTCCACACTAATACAAGTGCAAAAGTGGTTTCCTGCACCAACACAAGTGCGAAAAGTGGTTTTTCAACACTAACACAAGTGCGAAAAGTGGTTTTTCAACACTATCACAAGTGCAAAAAGTGTTTTTTCCACACTAATACAAGTGCAAAAGTGGTTTCCTGCACCAACACAAGTGCGAAAAGTGGTTTTTCAACACTAACACAAGTGCAAAAAGTGGTTTTTCAACACTAACACAAGTGCGAAAAGTGGTTTTTCCACACTAATACAAGTGCAAAAGTGGTTTCCTGCACCAACACAAGTGCGAAAAGTGGTTTTTCAACACTAACACAAGTGCAAAAAGTGGTTTTTCAACACTATCACAAGTGCAAAAAGTGTTTTTTCAACACTATCACAAGTGCAAAAAGTGTTTTTTCCACACTAATACAAGTGCAAAAGTGGTTTCCTGCACCAACACAAGTGCGAAAAGTGGTTTTTCAACACTAACACAAGTGCAAAAAGTGGTTTTTCAACACTAACACAAGTGCGAAAAGTGTTTTTCCACACTAATACAAATGCAAAAGTGGTTTCCTGCACCAACACAAGTGCGAAAAGTGGTTTTTCAACACTAACACAAGTGCGAAAAGTGGTTTTTCAACACTAACACAAGTGCGAAAAGTGGTTTTTCAACACTAAAACAAGTGCGAAAAGTGGTTTTTCCACACTAATACAAGTGCAAAAGTGGTTTCCTGCACCAACACAAGTGCGAAAAGTGGTTTTTCAACACTAACACAAGTGCGAAAAGAGGTTTTTCAACACTGATACAAGTGCAAAAGTGGTTTCCTGCACCAACACAAGTGCGAAAAGTGGTTTTTCAACACTAACACAAGTGCGAAAAGTGGTTTTTCAACACTATCACAGGTGTAAAAAGTGTTTTTTCCACACTAATACAAGTGCAAAAGTGGTTTCCTGCACCAACACACGTGCGAAAAGTGGTTTTTCAACACTAACACAAGTGCGAAAAGTGGTTTATCAACACTAACACAAGTGCGAAAAGTGGTTTTTTCCACACTAATACAAGTGCAAAAGTGGTTTCCTGCACCAACACAAGTGCGAAAAGTGGTTTTTCAACACTAACACAAGTGCGAAAAGTGGTTTTTCAACACTAACACAAGTGCAAAAAGTGTTTTTTCCACACTAATACAAGTGTAAAAGTGGTTTCCTGCACCAACACAAGTGCGAAAAGTGGTTTTTCAACACTAACACAAGTGCGAAAAGTGGTTTTTCAACACTAACACAAGTGCGAAAAGTGGTCTTTCCACACTAATACAAGTGCAAGAGTGGTTTCCTGCACCAACACAAGTGCGAAAAGTGTTTTTTCAACACTAACACAAGTGCGAAAAGTGGTTTTTCAACACTAACACAAGTGCGAAAAGTGGTTTTTCAACACTAACACAAGTGCGAAAAGTGGTTTTTCCACACTAATACAAGTGGAAAAGTGGTTTCCTGCACCAACACAAGTGCGAAAAGTGGTTTTTCAACACTAACACAAGTGCAAAAAGTGGTTTTTCAACACGATCACAAGTGCAAAAAGTGTTTTTTCCACACTAATACAAGTGCAAAAGTGGTTTACAGCACCAACACAAGTGCGAAAGTGGTTTTTCAACACTAACACAAGTGCGAAAAGTGGTTTTTCAACACTAATACAAGTGCAAAAGTGGTTTCCTGCACCAACACAAGTGTGAAAAGTGGTTTTTCAACACTAACACAAGTGCGAAAAGTGGTTTTTCAACACTAACACAAGTGCGAAAAGTGGTTTTCAACACTGATACAAGTGCCAAAGTGGTTTCCTGCACCAACACAAGTGTGAAAAGTGGTTTTACAACACTATCACAAGTGCGAAAAGTGGTTTTTCAACACTATCACAGGTGCAAAAAGTGTTTTTTCCACACTAATACAAGTGCAAAAGTGGTTTCCTGCACCAACACAAGTGCAAAAAGTGGTTTTTCAACACTAACACAAGTCCGAAAAGTGGTTTTTCAACACTAAGACAAGTGCGAAAAGTGGTTTTCCACACTAATGCAAGTGCAAAAGTGGTTTCCTGCACCAACACAAGTGCGAAAAGTGGTTTTTCAACACTAACACAAGTGCGAAAAGTGGTTTTTCAACACTATCACAAGTGCAAAAAGTGGTTTTTCCACACTAATGCAAGTGCAAAAGTGGTTTCCTGCACCAACATAAGTGCGAAAAGTGGTTTTTCAATACTAACACAAGTGCGAAAAGTGGTTTTTCAACACTAACACAAGTGCGAAAAGTGGTTTTTTCACACTAATACAAGTGCAAAAGTGGTTTCCTGCACCAACACAAGTGCGAAAAGTGGTTTTTCAACACTAACACAAGTGCGAAAAGTGGTTTTTCAACACTATCACAGGTGCAAAAAGTGTTTTTTACACACTAATACAAGTGCAAAAGTGGTTTCCTGCACCGACACAAGTGCGAAAAGTGGTTTTTCAACACTAACACAAGTGCGAAAAGTGGTTTTTCAACACTAACACAAGTGCGAAAAGTGGTTTTTCCACACTAATACAAGTGCAAAAGTGGTTTCCTGCACCAACACAAGTGCGAAAAGTGGTTTTTCAACACTAACACAAGTGCGAAAAGTGGTTTTTCAACACTATCACAAGTGCAAAAAGTGTTTTTTCCACACTAATACAAGTGCAAAAGTGGTTTCCTGCACCAACACAAGTGCGAAAAGTGGTTTTTCAACACTAACACAAGTGCGAAAAGTGGTTTTTCAACACTATCACAGGTGCAAAAAGTGTTTTTTCCACACTAATACAAGTGCAAAAGTGGTTTCCTGCACCAACACAAGTGCGAAAAGTGGTTTTTCAACACTAACACAAGTGCGAAAAGTGGTTTATCAACACTAACACAAGTGCGAAAAGTGGTTTTTCCACACTAATACAAGTGCAAAAGTGGTTTCCTGCACCAACACAAGTGCGAAAAGTGGTTTTTCAACACTAACACAAGTGCGAAAAGTGGTTTTTCAACACAATCACAAGTGCAAAAAGTGTTTTTTCCACACTAATACAAGTGTAAAAGTGGTTTCCTGCACCAACACAAGTGAGAAAAGTGGTTTTTCAACACTAACACAAGTGCGAAAAGTGGTTTTTCAACACTAACACAAGTGCGAAAAGTGGTCTTTCCACACTAATACAAGTGCAAGAGTGGTTTCCTGCACCAACACAAGTGCGAAAAGTGTTTTTTCAACACTAACACAAGTGCGAAAAGTGGTTTTTCAACACTAACACAAGTGCGAAAAGTGGTTTTTCAACACTAACACAAGTGCGAAAAGTGGTTTTTCCACACTAATACAAGTGGAAAAGTGGTTTCCTGCACCAACACAAGTGCGAAAAGTGGTTTTTCAACACTAACACAAGTGCAAAAAGTGGTTTTTCAACACGATCACAAGTGCAAAAAGTGTTTTTTCCACACTAATACAAGTGCAAAAGTGGTTTACTGCACCAACACAAGTGCGAAAGTGGTTTTTCAACACTAACACAAGTGCGAAAAGTGGTTTTTCAACACTAATACAAGTGCAAAAGTGGTTTCCTGCACCAACACAAGTGTGAAAAGTGGTTTTTCAACACTAACACAAGTGCGAAAAGTGGTTTTTCAACACTAACACAAGTGCGAAAAGTGGTTTTCAACACTGATACAAGTGCCAAAGTGGTTTCCTGCACCAACACAAGTGCGAAAAGTGGTTTTACAACACTATCACAAGTGCGAAAAGTGGTTTTTCAACACTATCACAGGTGCAAAAAGTGTTTTTTCCACACTAATACAAGTGCAAAAGTGGTTTCCTGCGCCAACACAAGTGCGAAAAGTGGTTTTTCAACACTAACACAAGTCCGAAAAGTGGTTTTTCAACACTAAGACAAGTGCGAAAAGTGGTTTTTCCACACTAATGCAAGTGCAAAAGTGGTTTCCTGCACCAACACAAGTGCGAAAAGTGGTTTTTCAACACTAACACAAGTGCGAAAAGTGTTTTTTCAACACTAACACAAGTGCGAAAAGTGTTTTTTCCACACTAATACAAGTGCAAAAGTGGTTTCCTGCACCAACACAAGTGTGAAAAGTGGTTTTTCAACACTAACACAAGTGCGAAAAGTGGTTTTTCAACACTAACACAAGCACGAAAAGTGGTTTTTCAACACTAACACAAGTGCGAAAAGTGGTTTTTCCACACTAATACAAGTGCAAAAGTGGTTTCCTGCACCAACACAAGTGCGAAAAGTGGTTTTTCAACACTAACACAAGTGCGAAAAGTGGTTTTTCAACACTATCACAAGTGCAAAAAGTGTTTTTTCCACACTAATACAAGTGCAAAAGTGGTTTCCTGCACCAACACAAGTGCGAAAAGTGGTTTTTCAACACTAACACAAGTGCAAAAAGTGGTTTTTCAACACTAACACAAGTGCGAAAAGTGGTTTTTCCACACTAATACAAGTGCAAAAGTGGTTTCCTGCACCAACACAAGTGCGAAAAGTGGTTTTTCAACACTAACACAAGTGCAAAAAGTGGTTTTTCAACACTATCACAAGTGCAAAAATGTTTTTTCCACACTAATACAAGTGCAAAAGTGGTTTCCTGCACCAACACAAGTGCGAAAAGTGGTTTTTCAACACTAACACAAGTGCAAAAAGTGGTTTTTCAACACTAACACAAGTGCAAAAAGTGTTTTTTCCACACTAATACAAATGCAAAAGTGGTTTCCTGCACCAACACAAGTGCGAAAAGTGGTTTTTCAACACTAACACAAGTGCGAAAAGTGGTTTTTCAACACTAACACAAGTGCGAAAAGTGGTTTTTCAACACTAACACAAGTGCAAAAAGTGGTTTTTCCACACTAATACAAGTGCAAAAGTGGTTTCCTGCACCAACACAAGTGCGAAAAGTGGTTTTTCAACACTAACACAAGTGCGAAAAGAGGTTTTTCAACACTGATACAAGTGCAAAAGTGGTTTCCTGCACCAACACAAGTGCGAAAAGTGGTTTTTCAACACTAACACAAGTGCGAAAAGTGGCTTTTCAACACTATCACAGGTGCAAAAAGTGTTTTTTCCACACTAATACAAGTGCAAAAGTGGTTTCCTGCACCAACACAAGTGCGAAAAGTGGTTTTTCAACACTAACACAAGTGCGAAAAGTGGTTTATCAACACTAACACAAGTGCGAAAAGTGGTTTTTCCACACTAATACAAGTGCAAAAGTGGTTTCCTGCACCAACACATGTGCGAAAAGTGGTTTTTCAACACTAACACAAGTGCGAAAAGTGGTTTTTCAACACTATCACAAGTGCAAAAAGTGTTTTTTCCACACTAATACAAGTGTAAAAGTGGTTTCCTGCACCAACACAAGTGCGAAAAGTGGTTTTTCAACACTAACACAAGTGCGAAAAGTGGTTTTTCAACACTAACACAAGTGCGAAAAGTGGTCTTTCCACACTAATACAAGTGCAAGAGTGGTTTCCTGCACCAACACAAGTGCGAAAAGTGTTTTTTCAACACTAACACAAGTGCGAAAAGTGGTTTTTCAACACTAACACAAGTGCGAAAAGTGGTTTTTCAACACTAACACAAGTGCGAAAAGTGGTTTTTCCACACTAATACAAGTGGAAAAGTGGTTTCCTGCACCAACACAAGTGCGAAAAGTGGTTTTTCAACACTAACACAAGTGCAAAAAGTGGTTTTTCAACACGATCACAAGTGCAAAAAGTGTTTTTTCCACACTAATACAAGTGCAAAAGTGGTTTACTGCACCAACACAAGTGCGAGAGTGGTTTTTCAACACTAACACAAGTGCGAAAAGTGGTTTTTCAACACTAATACAAGTGCAAAAGTGGTTTCCTGCACCAACACAAGTGTGAAAAGTGGGTTTTCAACACTAACACAAGTGCGAAAAGTGGTTTTTCAACACTAACACAAGTGCGAAAAGTGGTTTTCAACACTGATACAAGTGCAAAAGTGGTTTCCTGCACCAACACAAGTGCGAAAAGTGGTTTTTCAACACTAACACAAGTGCGAAAAGTGGTTTTTCAACACTATCACAGGTGCAAAAAGTGTTTTTTCCACACTAATACAAGTGCAAAAGTGGTTTCCTGCACCAACACAAGTGCGAAAAGTGGTTTTTCAACACTAACACAAGTCCGAAAAGTGGTTTTTCAACACTAAGACAAGTGCGAAAAGTGGTTTTTCCACACTAATGCATGTGCAAAAGTGGTTTTCCTGCACCAACACAAGTGCGAAAAGTGGTTTTTCAACACTAACACAAGTGCGAAAAGTGGTTTTTCAACACTATCACAAGTGCAAAAAGTGTTTTTTCCACACTAATACAAGTGCAAAAGTGGTTTCCTGCACCAACACAATTGTGAAAAGTGGTTTTTCAACACTAACACAAGTGCGAAAAGTGGTTTTTCAACACTAACACAAGTGCGAAAAGTGGTTTTTCAACACTAACACAAGTGCAAAAAGTGTTTTTTCCACACTAATACAAGTGCAAAAGTGGTTTCCTGCACCAACACAAGTGCGAAAAGTGGTTTTTCAACACTACCACAAGTGCGAAAAGTGGTTTTTCAACACTATCACAAGTGCGAAAAGTGGTTTTTCCACACTAATACAAGTGCAAAAGTGGTTTCCTGCACCAACACAAGTGCGAAAAGTGGTTTTTCAACACTAACACAAGTGCGAAAAGTGGTTTTTCAACACTAACACAAGTGCGAAAAGTGGTTTTTCCACACTAATACAAGTGCAAAAGTGGTTTCCTGCACCAACACAAGTGCGAAAAGTGGTTTTTCAACACTAACACAAGTGCGAAAAGTGTTTTTTCAACAATAACACAAGTGCGAAAAGTGTTTTTTCCACACTAATACAAGTGCAAAAGTGGTTTCCTGCACCAACACAAGTGTGAAAAGTGGTTTTTCAACACTAACACAAGTGCAAAAAGTGGTTTTTCAACACTAACACAAGCACGAAAAGTGGTTTTTCAACACTAACACAAGTGCGAAAAGTGGTTTTTCCACACTAATACAAGTGCAAAAGTGGTTTCCTGCACCAACACAAGTGCGAAAAGTGGTTTTTCAACACTATCACAAGTGCAAAAAGTGTTTTTTCCACACTAATACAAGTGCAAAAGTGGTTTCCTGCACCAACACAAGTGCGAAAAGTGGTTTTTCAACACTAACACAAGTGCAAAAAGTGGTTTTTCAACACTAACACAAGTGCGAAAAGTGGTTTTTCCACACTAATACAAGTGCAAAAGTGGTTTCCTGCACCAACACAAGTGCGAAAAGTGGTTTTTCAACACTAACACAAGTGCAAAAAGTGGTTTTTCAACACTATCACAAGTGCAAAAAGTGTTTTTTCCACACTAATACAAGTGCAAAAGTGGTTTCCTGCACCAACACAAGTGCGAAAAGTGGTTTTTCAACACTAACACAAGTGCAAAAAGTGGTTTTTCAACACTAACACAAGTGCGAAAAGTGTTTTTTCCACACTAATACAAATGCAAAAGTGGTTTCCTGCACCAACACAAGTGCGAAAAGTGGTTTTTCAACACTAACACAAGTGCGAAAAGTGGTTTTTCAACACTAACACAAGTGCGAAAAGTGGTTTTTCAACACTAACACAAGTGCGAAAAGTGATTTTTCCACACTAATACAAGTGCAAAAGTGGTTTCCTGCACCAACACAAGTGCGAAAAGTGGTTTTTCAACACTATCACAAGTGCAAAAAGTGTTTTTTCCACACTAATACAAGTGCAAAAGTGGTTTCCTGCACCAACACAATTGTGAAAAGTGGTTTTTCAACACTAACACAAGTGCGAAAAGTGGTTTTTCAACACTAACACAAGTGCGAAAAGTGGTTTTTCAACACTAACACAAGTGCAAAAAGTGTTTTTTCCACACTAATACAAGTGCAAAAGTGGTTTCCTGCACCAACACAAGTGCGAAAAGTGGTTTTTCAACACTACCACAAGTGCGAAAAGTGGTTTTTCAACACTATCACAAGTGCGAAAAGTGGTTTTTCCACACTAATACAAGTGCAAAAGTGGTTTCCTGCACCAACACAAGTGCGAAAAGTGGTTTTTCAACACTAACACAAGTGCGAAAAGTGGTTTTTCAACACTAACACAAGTGCGAAAAGTGGTTTTTCCACACTAATACAAGTGCAAAAGTGGTTTCCTGCACCAACACAAGTGCGAAAAGTGGTTTTTCAACACTAACACAAGTGCGAAAAGTGTTTTTTCAACACTAACACAAGTGCGAAAAGTGTTTTTTCCACACTAATACAAGTGCAAAAGTGGTTTCCTGCACCAACACAAGTGTGAAAAGTGGTTTTTCAACACTAACACAAGTGCAAAAAGTGGTTTTTCAACACTAACACAAGCACGAAAAGTGGTTTTTCAACACTAACACAAGTGCGAAAAGTGGTTTTTCCACACTAATACAAGTGCAAAAGTGGTTTCCTGCACCAACACAAGTGCGAAAAGTGGTTTTTCAACACTATCACAAGTGCAAAAAGTGTTTTTTCCACACTAATACAAGTGCAAAAGTGGTTTCCTGCACCAACACAAGTGCGAAAAGTGGTTTTTCAACACTAACACAAGTGCAAAAAGTGGTTTTTCAACACTAACACAAGTGCGAAAAGTGGTTTTTCCACACTAATACAAGTGCAAAAGTGGTTTCCTGCACCAACACAAGTGCGAAAAGTGGTTTTTCAACACTAACACAAGTGCAAAAAGTGGTTTTTCAACACTATCACAAGTGCAAAAATTGTTTTGTTCCACACTAATACAAGTGCAAAAGTGGTTTCCTGCACCAACACAAGTGCGAAAAGTGGTTTTTCAACACTAACACAAGTGCGAAAAGTGGTTTTTCAACACTAACACAAGTGCGAAAAGTGGTTTTTCCACACTAATACAAGTGCAAAAGTGGTTTCCTGCACCAACACAAGTGCGAAAAGTGGTTTTTCAACACTAACACAAGTGCGAAAAGTGGTTTTTCAACACTAACACAAGTGCGAAAAGTGGTTTTTCAACACTAACACAAGTGCGAAAAGTGATTTTTCCACACTAATACAAGTGCAAAAGTGGTTTCCTGCACCAACACAAGTGCGAAAAGTGGTTTTTCAACACTAACACAAGTGCGAAAAAAGGTTTTTCAACACTGATACAAGTGCAAAAGTGGTTTCCTGCACCAACACAAGTGCGAAAAGTGGTTTTTCAACACTAACACAAGTGCGAAAAGTGGTTTTTCAACACTATCACAGGTGCAAAAAGTGTTTTTTCCACACTAATACAAGTGCAAAAGTGGTTTCCTGCACCAACACAAGTGCGAAAAGTGGTTTTTCAACACTAACACAAGTGCGAAAAGTGGTTTATCAACACTAACACAAGTGCGAAAAGTGGTTTTCCACACTAATACAAGTGCAAAAGTGGTTTCCTGCACCAACACAAGTGCGAAAAGTGGTTTTTCAACACTAACACAAGTGCGAAAAGTGGTTTTTCAACACTATCACAAGTGCAAAAAGTGTTTTTTCCACACTAATACAAGTGTAAAAGTGGTTTCCTGCACCAACACAAGTGCGAAAAGTGGTTTTTCAACACTAACACAAGTGCGAAAAGTGGTTTTTCAACACTAACACAAGTGCGAAAAGTGGTCTTTCCACACTAATACAAGTGCAAGAGTGGTTTCCTGCACCAACACAAGTGCGAAAAGTGTTTTTTCAACACTAACACAAGTGCGAAAAGTGGTTTTTCAACACTAACACAAGTGCGAAAAGTGGTTTTTCAACACTAACACAAGTGCGAAAAGTGGTTTTTCCACACTAATACAAGTGGAAAAGTGGTTTCCTGCACCAACACAAGTGCGAAAAGTGGTTTTTCAACACTAACACAAGTGCAAAAAGTGGTTTTTCAACACGATCACAAGTGCAAAAAGTGTTTTTTCCACACTAATACAAGTGCAAAAGTGGTTTACTGCACCAACACAAGTGCGAAAGTGGTTTTTCAACACTAACACAAGTGCGAAAAGTGGTTTTTCAACACTAATACAAGTGCAAAAGTGGTTTCCTGCACCAACACAAGTGTGAAAAGTGGTTTTTCAACACTAACACAAGTGCGAAAAGTGGTTTTTCAACACTAACACAAGTGCGAAAAGTGGTTTTCAACACTGATACAAGTGCCAAAGTGGTTTCCTGCACCAACACAAGTGCGAAAAGTGGTTTTTCAACACTAACACAAGTGCAAAAAGTGGTTTTTCAACACTAACACAAGTGCGAAAAGTGGTTTTTCCACACTAATACAAGTGCAAAAGTGGTTTCCTGCACCAACACAAGTGCGAAAAGTGGTTTTTCAACACTAACACAAGTGCAAAAAGTGGTTTTTCAACACTATCACAAGTGCAAAAAGTGTTTTTTCCACACTAATACAAGTGCAAAAGTGGTTTCCTGCACCAACACAAGTGCGAAAAGTGGTTTTTCAACACTAACACAAGTGCAAAAAGTGGTTTTTCAACACTAACACAAGTGCGAAAAGTGTTTTTTCCACACTAATACAAATGCAAAAGTGGTTTCCTGCACCAACACAAGTGCGAAAAGTGGTTTTTCAACACTAACACAAGTGCGAAAAGTGGTTTTTCAACACTAACACAAGTGCGAAAAGTGGTTTTTCAACACTAACACAAGTGCGAAAAGTGGTTTTTCCACACTAATACAAGTGCAAAAGTGGTTTCCTGCACCAACACAAGTGCGAAAAGTGGTTTTTCAACACTAACACAAGTGCGAAAAAAGGTTTTTCAACACTGATACAAGTGCAAAAGTGGTTTCCTGCACCAACACAAGTGCGAAAAGTGGTTTTTCAACACTAACACAAGTGCGAAAAGTGGTTTTTCAACACTATCACAGGTGCAAAAAGTGTTTTTTCCACACTAATACAAGTGCAAAAGTGGTTTCCTGCACCAACACAAGTGCGAAAAGTGGTTTTTCAACACTAACACAAGTGCGAAAAGTGGTTTATCAACACTAACACAAGTGCGAAAAGTGGTTTTCCACACTAATACAAGTGCAAAAGTGGTTTCCTGCACCAACACAAGTGCGAAAAGTGGTTTTTCAACACTAACACAAGTGCGAAAAGTGGTTTTTCAACACTATCACAAGTGCAAAAAGTGTTTTTTCCACACTAATACAAGTGTAAAAGTGGTTTCCTGCACCAACACAAGTGCGAAAAGTGGTTTTTCAACACTAACACAAGTGCGAAAAGTGGTTTTTCAACACTAACACAAGTGCGAAAAGTGGTCTTTCCACACTAATACAAGTGCAAGAGTGGTTTCCTGCACCAACACAAGTGCGAAAAGTGTTTTTTCAACACTAACACAAGTGCGAAAAGTGGTTTTTCAACACTAACACAAGTGCGAAAAGTGGTTTTTCAACACTAACACAAGTGCGAAAAGTGGTTTTTCCACACTAATACAAGTGGAAAAGTGGTTTCCTGCACCAACACAAGTGCGAAAAGTGGTTTTTCAACACTAACACAAGTGCGAAAAGTGGTTTTTCAACACTAACACAAGCACGAAAAGTGGTTTTTCAACACTAACACAAGTGCGAAAAGTGGTTTTTCCACACTAATACAAGTGCAAAAGTGGTTTCCTGCACCAACACAAGTGCGAAAAGTGGTTTTTCAACACTAACACAAGTGCGAAAAGTGGTTTTTCAACACTATCACAAGTGCAAAAAGTGTTTTTTCCACACTAATACAAGTGCAAAAGTGGTTTCCTGCACCAACACAAGTGCGAAAAGTGGTTTTTCAACACTAACACAAGTGCAAAAAGTGGTTTTTCAACACTAACACAAGTGCGAAAAGTGGTTTTTCCACACTAATACAAGTGCAAAAGTGGTTTCCTGCACCAACACAAGTGCGAAAAGTGGTTTTTCAACACTAACACAAGTGCAAAAAGTGGTTTTTCAACACTATCACAAGTGCAAAAATGTTTTTTCCACACTAATACAAGTGCAAAAGTGGTTTCCTGCACCAACACAAGTGCGAAAAGTGGTTTTTCAACACTAACACAAGTGCAAAAAGTGGTTTTTCAACACTAACACAAGTGAAAAAAGTGTTTTTTCCACACTAATACAAATGCAAAAGTGGTTTCCTGCACCAACACAAGTGCGAAAAGTGGTTTTTCAACACTAACACAAGTGCGAAAAGTGGTTTTTCAACACTAACACAAGTGCGAAAAGTGGTTTTTCAACACTAACACAAGTGCAAAAAGTGGTTTTTCCACACTAATACAAGTGCAAAAGTGGTTTCCTGCACCAACACAAGTGCGAAAAGTGGTTTTTCAACACTAACACAAGTGCGAAAAGAGGTTTTTCAACACTGATACAAGTGCAAAAGTGGTTTCCTGCACCAACACAAGTGCGAAAAGTGGTTTTTCAACACTAACACAAGTGCGAAAAGTGGCTTTTCAACACTATCACAGGTGCAAAAAGTGTTTTTTCCACACTAATACAAGTGCAAAAGTGGTTTCCTGCACCAACACAAGTGCGAAAAGTGGTTTTTCAACACTAACACAAGTGCGAAAAGTGGTTTATCAACACTAACACAAGTGCGAAAAGTGGTTTTTCCACACTAATACAAGTGCAAAAGTGGTTTCCTGCACCAACACATGTGCGAAAAGTGGTTTTTCAACACTAACACAAGTGCGAAAAGTGGTTTTTCAACACTATCACAAGTGCAAAAAGTGTTTTTTCCACACTAATACAAGTGTAAAAGTGGTTTCCTGCACCAACACAAGTGCGAAAAGTGGTTTTTCAACACTAACACAAGTGCGAAAAGTGGTTTTTCAACACTAACACAAGTGCGAAAAGTGGTCTTTCCACACTAATACAAGTGCAAGAGTGGTTTCCTGCACCAACACAAGTGCGAAAAGTGTTTTTTCAACACTAACACAAGTGCGAAAAGTGGTTTTTCAACACTAACACAAGTGCGAAAAGTGGTTTTTCAACACTAACACAAGTGCGAAAAGTGGTTTTTCCACACTAATACAAGTGGAAAAGTGGTTTCCTGCACCAACACAAGTGCGAAAAGTGGTTTTTCAACACTAACACAAGTGCAAAAAGTGGTTTTTCAACACGATCACAAGTGCAAAAAGTGTTTTTTCCACACTAATACAAGTGCAAAAGTGGTTTACTGCACCAACACAAGTGCGAGAGTGGTTTTTCAACACTAACACAAGTGCGAAAAGTGGTTTTTCAACACTAATACAAGTGCAAAAGTGGTTTCCTGCACCAACACAAGTGTGAAAAGTGGGTTTTCAACACTAACACAAGTGCGAAAAGTGGTTTTTCAACACTAACACAAGTGCGAAAAGTGGTTTTCAACACTGATACAAGTGCAAAAGTGGTTTCCTGCACCAACACAAGTGCGAAAAGTGGTTTTTCAACACTAACACAAGTGCGAAAAGTGGTTTTTCAACACTATCACAGGTGCAAAAAGTGTTTTTTCCACACTAATACAAGTGCAAAAGTGGTTTCCTGCACCAACACAAGTGCGAAAAGTGGTTTTTCAACACTAACACAAGTCCGAAAAGTGGTTTTTCAACACTAAGACAAGTGCGAAAAGTGGTTTTTCCACACTAATGCATGTGCAAAAGTGGTTTTCCTGCACCAACACAAGTGCGAAAAGTGGTTTTTCAACACTAACACAAGTGCGAAAAGTGGTTTTTCAACACTATCACAAGTGCAAAAAGTGTTTTTTCCACACTAATACAAGTGCAAAAGTGGTTTCCTGCACCAACACAATTGTGAAAAGTGGTTTTTCAACACTAACACAAGTGCGAAAAGTGGTTTTTCAACACTAACACAAGTGCGAAAAGTGGTTTTTCAACACTAACACAAGTGCAAAAAGTGTTTTTTCCACACTAATACAAGTGCAAAAGTGGTTTCCTGCACCAACACAAGTGCGAAAAGTGGTTTTTCAACACTACCACAAGTGCGAAAAGTGGTTTTTCAACACTATCACAAGTGCGAAAAGTGGTTTTTCCACACTAATACAAGTGCAAAAGTGGTTTCCTGCACCAACACAAGTGCGAAAAGTGGTTTTTCAACACTAACACAAGTGCGAAAAGTGGTTTTTCAACACTAACACAAGTGCGAAAAGTGGTTTTTCCACACTAATACAAGTGCAAAAGTGGTTTCCTGCACCAACACAAGTGCGAAAAGTGGTTTTTCAACACTAACACAAGTGCGAAAAGTGTTTTTTCAACACTAACACAAGTGCGAAAAGTGTTTTTTCCACACTAATACAAGTGCAAAAGTGGTTTCCTGCACCAACACAAGTGTGAAAAGTGGTTTTTCAACACTAACACAAGTGCAAAAAGTGGTTTTTCAACACTAACACAAGCACGAAAAGTGGTTTTTCAACACTAACACAAGTGCGAAAAGTGGTTTTTCCACACTAATACAAGTGCAAAAGTGGTTTCCTGCACCAACACAAGTGCGAAAAGTGGTTTTTCAACACTATCACAAGTGCAAAAAGTGTTTTTTCCACACTAATACAAGTGCAAAAGTGGTTTCCTGCACCAACACAAGTGCGAAAAGTGGTTTTTCAACACTAACACAAGTGCAAAAAGTGGTTTTTCAACACTAACACAAGTGCGAAAAGTGGTTTTTCCACACTAATACAAGTGCAAAAGTGGTTTCCTGCACCAACACAAGTGCGAAAAGTGGTTTTTCAACACTAACACAAGTGCAAAAAGTGGTTTTTCAACACTATCACAAGTGCAAAAAGTGTTTTTTCCACACTAATACAAGTGCAAAAGTGGTTTCCTGCACCAACACAAGTGCGAAAAGTGGTTTTTCAACACTAACACAAGTGCAAAAAGTGGTTTTTCAACACTAACACAAGTGCGAAAAGTGTTTTTTCCACACTAATACAAATGCAAAAGTGGTTTCCTGCACCAACACAAGTGCGAAAAGTGGTTTTTCAACACTAACACAAGTGCGAAAAGTGGTTTTTCAACACTAACACAAGTGCGAAAAGTGGTTTTTCAACACTAACACAAGTGCGAAAAGTGATTTTTCCACACTAATACAAGTGCAAAAGTGGTTTCCTGCACCAACACAAGTGCGAAAAGTGGTTTTTCAACACTATCACAAGTGCAAAAAGTGTTTTTTCCACACTAATACAAGTGCAAAAGTGGTTTCCTGCACCAACACAATTGTGAAAAGTGGTTTTTCAACACTAACACAAGTGCGAAAAGTGGTTTTTCAACACTAACACAAGTGCGAAAAGTGGTTTTTCAACACTAACACAAGTGCAAAAAGTGTTTTTTCCACACTAATACAAGTGCAAAAGTGGTTTCCTGCACCAACACAAGTGCGAAAAGTGGTTTTTCAACACTACCACAAGTGCGAAAAGTGGTTTTTCAACACTATCACAAGTGCGAAAAGTGGTTTTTCCACACTAATACAAGTGCAAAAGTGGTTTCCTGCACCAACACAAGTGCGAAAAGTGGTTTTTCAACACTAACACAAGTGCGAAAAGTGGTTTTTCAACACTAACACAAGTGCGAAAAGTGGTTTTTCCACACTAATACAAGTGCAAAAGTGGTTTCCTGCACCAACACAAGTGCGAAAAGTGGTTTTTCAACACTAACACAAGTGCGAAAAGTGTTTTTTCAACACTAACACAAGTGCGAAAAGTGTTTTTTCCACACTAATACAAGTGCAAAAGTGGTTTCCTGCACCAACACAAGTGTGAAAAGTGGTTTTTCAACACTAACACAAGTGCAAAAAGTGGTTTTTCAACACTAACACAAGCACGAAAAGTGGTTTTTCAACACTAACACAAGTGCGAAAAGTGGTTTTTCCACACTAATACAAGTGCAAAAGTGGTTTCCTGCACCAACACAAGTGCGAAAAGTGGTTTTTCAACACTATCACAAGTGCAAAAAGTGTTTTTTCCACACTAATACAAGTGCAAAAGTGGTTTCCTGCACCAACACAAGTGCGAAAAGTGGTTTTTCAACACTAACACAAGTGCAAAAAGTGGTTTTTCAACACTAACACAAGTGCGAAAAGTGGTTTTTCCACACTAATACAAGTGCAAAAGTGGTTTCCTGCACCAACACAAGTGCGAAAAGTGGTTTTTCAACACTAACACAAGTGCAAAAAGTGGTTTTTCAACACTATCACAAGTGCAAAAATTGTTTTGTTCCACACTAATACAAGTGCAAAAGTGGTTTCCTGCACCAACACAAGTGCGAAAAGTGGTTTTTCAACACTAACACAAGTGCAAAAAGTGGTTTTTCAACACTAACACAAGTGCGAAAAGTGTTTTTTCCACACTAATACAAATGCAAAAGTGGTTTCCTGCACCAACACAAGTGCGAAAAGTGGTTTTTCAACACTAACACAAGTGCGAAAAGTGGTTTTTCAACACTAACACAAGTGCGAAAAGTGGTTTTTCAACACTAACACAAGTGCGAAAAGTGATTTTTCCACACTAATACAAGTGCAAAAGTGGTTTCCTGCACCAACACAAGTGCGAAAAGTGGTTTTTCAACACTAACACAAGTGCGAAAAAAGGTTTTTCAACACTGATACAAGTGCAAAAGTGGTTTCCTGCACCAACACAAGTGCGAAAAGTGGTTTTTCAACACTAACACAAGTGCGAAAAGTGGTTTTTCAACACTATCACAGGTGCAAAAAGTGTTTTTTCCACACTAATACAAGTGCAAAAGTGGTTTCCTGCACCAACACAAGTGCGAAAAGTGGTTTTTCAACACTAACACAAGTGCGAAAAGTGGTTTATCAACACTAACACAAGTGCGAAAAGTGGTTTTCCACACTAATACAAGTGCAAAAGTGGTTTCCTGCACCAACACAAGTGCGAAAAGTGGTTTTTCAACACTAACACAAGTGCGAAAAGTGGTTTTTCAACACTATCACAAGTGCAAAAAGTGTTTTTTCCACACTAATACAAGTGTAAAAGTGGTTTCCTGCACCAACACAAGTGCGAAAAGTGGTTTTTCAACACTAACACAAGTGCGAAAAGTGGTTTTTCAACACTAACACAAGTGCGAAAAGTGGTCTTTCCACACTAATACAAGTGCAAGAGTGGTTTCCTGCACCAACACAAGTGCGAAAAGTGTTTTTTCAACACTAACACAAGTGCGAAAAGTGGTTTTTCAACACTAACACAAGTGCGAAAAGTGGTTTTTCAACACTAACACAAGTGCGAAAAGTGGTTTTTCCACACTAATACAAGTGGAAAAGTGGTTTCCTGCACCAACACAAGTGCGAAAAGTGGTTTTTCAACACTAACACAAGTGCAAAAAGTGGTTTTTCAACACGATCACAAGTGCAAAAAGTGTTTTTTCCACACTAATACAAGTGCAAAAGTGGTTTACTGCACCAACACAAGTGCGAAAGTGGTTTTTCAACACTAACACAAGTGCGAAAAGTGGTTTTTCAACACTAATACAAGTGCAAAAGTGGTTTCCTGCACCAACACAAGTGTGAAAAGTGGTTTTTCAACACTAACACAAGTGCGAAAAGTGGTTTTTCAACACTAACACAAGTGCGAAAAGTGGTTTTCAACACTGATACAAGTGCCAAAGTGGTTTCCTGCACCAACACAAGTGCGAAAAGTGGTTTTTCAACACTAACACAAGTGCAAAAAGTGGTTTTTCAACACTAACACAAGTGCGAAAAGTGGTTTTTCCACACTAATACAAGTGCAAAAGTGGTTTCCTGCACCAACACAAGTGCGAAAAGTGGTTTTTCAACACTAACACAAGTGCAAAAAGTGGTTTTTCAACACTATCACAAGTGCAAAAAGTGTTTTTTCCACACTAATACAAGTGCAAAAGTGGTTTCCTGCACCAACACAAGTGCGAAAAGTGGTTTTTCAACACTAACACAAGTGCAAAAAGTGGTTTTTCAACACTAACACAAGTGCGAAAAGTGTTTTTTCCACACTAATACAAATGCAAAAGTGGTTTCCTGCACCAACACAAGTGCGAAAAGTGGTTTTTCAACACTAACACAAGTGCGAAAAGTGGTTTTTCAACACTAACACAAGTGCGAAAAGTGGTTTTTCAACACTAACACAAGTGCGAAAAGTGGTTTTTCCACACTAATACAAGTGCAAAAGTGGTTTCCTGCACCAACACAAGTGCGAAAAGTGGTTTTTCAACACTAACACAAGTGCGAAAAAAGGTTTTTCAACACTGATACAAGTGCAAAAGTGGTTTCCTGCACCAACACAAGTGCGAAAAGTGGTTTTTCAACACTAACACAAGTGCGAAAAGTGGTTTTTCAACACTATCACAGGTGCAAAAAGTGTTTTTTCCACACTAATACAAGTGCAAAAGTGGTTTCCTGCACCAACACAAGTGCGAAAAGTGGTTTTTCAACACTAACACAAGTGCGAAAAGTGGTTTATCAACACTAACACAAGTGCGAAAAGTGGTTTTCCACACTAATACAAGTGCAAAAGTGGTTTCCTGCACCAACACAAGTGCGAAAAGTGGTTTTTCAACACTAACACAAGTGCGAAAAGTGGTTTTTCAACACTATCACAAGTGCAAAAAGTGTTTTTTCCACACTAATACAAGTGTAAAAGTGGTTTCCTGCACCAACACAAGTGCGAAAAGTGGTTTTTCAACACTAACACAAGTGCGAAAAGTGGTTTTTCAACACTAACACAAGTGCGAAAAGTGGTCTTTCCACACTAATACAAGTGCAAGAGTGGTTTCCTGCACCAACACAAGTGCGAAAAGTGTTTTTTCAACACTAACACAAGTGCGAAAAGTGGTTTTTCAACACTAACACAAGTGCGAAAAGTGGTTTTTCAACACTAACACAAGTGCGAAAAGTGGTTTTTCCACACTAATACAAGTGGAAAAGTGGTTTCCTGCACCAACACAAGTGCGAAAAGTGGTTTTTCAACACGATCACAAGTGCAAAAAGTGTTTTTTCCACACTAATACAAGTGCAAAAGTGGTTTACTGCACCAACACAAGTGCGAAAGTGGTTTTTCAACACTAACACAAGTGCGAAAAGTGGTTTTTCAACACTAATACAAGTGCAAAAGTGGTTTCCTGCACCAACACAAGTGTGAAAAGTGGTTTTTCAACACTAACACAAGTGCGAAAAGTGGTTTTTCAACACTAACACAAGTGCGAAAAGTGGTTTTCAACACTGATACAAGTGCCAAAGTGGTTTCCTGCACCAACACAAGTGCGAAAAGTGGTTTTACAACACTATCACAAGTGCGAAAAGTGGTTTTTCAACACTATCACAGGTGCAAAAAGTGTTTTTTCCACACTAATACAAGTGCAAAAGTGGTTTCCTGCACCAACACAAGTGCGAAAAGTGGTTTTTCAACACTAACACAAGTCCGAAAAGTGGTTTTTCAACACTAAGACAAGTGCGAAAAGTGGTTTTTCCACACTAATGCAAGTGCAAAAGTGGTTTCCTGCACCAACACAAGTGTGAAAAGGGGTTTTTCAACACTAACACAAGTGCGAAAAGTGGTTTTTCAACACTACCACAAGTGCAAAAAGTGGTTTTTCCACACTAATGCAAGTGCAAAAGTGGTTTCCTGCACCAACATAAGTGCGAAAAGTGGTTTTTCAATACTAACACAAGTGCGAAAAGTGGTTTTTCAACACTAACACAAGTGCGAAAAGTGGTTTTTTCACACTAATACAAGTGCAAAAGTGGTTTCCTGCACCAACACAAGTGCGAAAAGTGCTTTTTCAACACTAACACAAGTGCGAAAAGTGGTTTTTCAACACTATCACAGGTGCAAAAAGTGTTTTTTACACACTAATACAAGTGCAAAAGTGGTTTCCTGCACCGACACAAGTGCGAAAAGTGGTTTTTCAACACTAACACAAGTGCGAAAAGTGGTTTTTCAACACCAACACAAGTGCGAAAAGTGGTTTTTCCACACTAATACAAGTGCAAAAGTGGTTTCCTGCACCAACACAAGTGCGAAAAGTGGTTTTTCAACACTAACACAAGTGCGAAAAGTGGTTTTTCAACACTATCACAAGTGCAAAAAGTGTTTTTTCCACACTAATACAAGTGCAAAAGTGGTTTCCTGCACCAACACAATTGTGAAAAGTGGTTTTTCAACACTAACACAAGTGCGAAAAGTGGTTTTTCAACACTAACACAAGTGCGAAAAGTGGTTTTTCAACACTAACACAAGTGCGAAAAGTGGTTTTTCCACACTAATACAAGTGCAAAAGTGGTTTCCTGCACCAACACAAGTGCGAAAAGTGGTTTTTCAACACTAACACAAGTGCGAAAAGTGGTTTTTCAACACGATCACAAGTGCAAAAAGTGTTTTTTTCCACACTAATACAAGTGCAAAAGTGGTTTCCTGCACCAACACAATTGTGAAAAGTGGTTTTTCAACACTAACACAAGTGCGAAAAGTGGTTTTTCAACACTAACACAAGTGCGAAAAGTGGTTTTTCAACACTAACACAAGTGCGAAAAGTGGTTTTTCCACACTAATACAAGTGCAAAAGTGGTTTCCTGCACCAACACAAGTGCGAAAAGTGGTTTTTCAACACTAACACAAGTGTGAAAAGTGGTTTTTCAACACGATCACAAGTGCAAAAAGTGTTTTTTCCACACTAATACAAGTGCAAAAGTGGTTTACTGCACCAACACAAGTGCGAAAGTGGTTTTTCAACACTAACACAAGTGCGAAAAGTGGTTTTTCAACACTAATACAAGTGCAAAAGTGGTTTCCTGCACCAACACATGTGTGAAAAGTGGTTTTTCAACACTAACACAAGTTCGAAAAGTGGTTTTTCAACACAAACACAAGTGCGAAAAGTGGTTTTCAACACTGATACAAGTGCAAAAGTGGTTTCCTGCACCAACACAAGTGCGAAAAGTGGTTTTTCAACACTAACACAAGTGCGAAAAGTGGTTTTTCAACACTATCACAGCTGCAAAAAGTGTTTTTTCCACACTAATACAACTGCAAAAGTGGTTTCCTGCACCAACACAAGTGCGAAAAGTGGTTTTTCAACACTAACACAAGTCCGAAAAGTGGTTTTTCAACACTAAGACAAGTGCGAAAAGTGGTTTTTCCACACTAATGCATGTGCAAAAGTGGTTTTCCTGCACCAACACAAGTGCGAAAAGTGGTTTTTCAACACTAACACAAGTGCGAAAAGTGGTTTTTCAACACTATCACAAGTGCAAAAAGTGTTTTTTCCACACTAATACAAGTGCAAAAGTGGTTTCCTGCACCAACACAAGTGCGAAAAGTGGTTTTTCAAC
Organism: Myxine glutinosa; assembly: GCF_964187855.1. NCBI lineage: Eukaryota > Metazoa > Chordata > Myxini > Myxiniformes > Myxinidae > Myxine > Myxine glutinosa. Next base: position 82,889 of record NW_027617775.1, read on the forward strand.
ACTAACACAAGTGCGAAAAGTGGTTTTTCAACACTAACACAAGTGCAAAAAGTGTTTTTTCCACACTAATACAAGTGCAAAAGTGGTTTCCTGCACCAACACAAGTGCGAAAAGTGGTTTTTCAACACTAACACAAGTGCGAAAATTGGTTTTTCAACACTATCACAGGTGCAAAAAGTGTTTTTTCCACACTAATACAAGTGCAAAAGTGGTTTCCTGCACCAACACAAGTGCGAAAAGTGGTTTTTCAACACTAACACAAGTGTGAAAAGTGGTTTTTCCACACTAATACAAGTGCAAAAGTGGTTTCCTGCACCAACACAAGTGCGAAAAGTGGTTTTTCAACACCAACACAAGTGCGAAAAGTGGTTTTTCAACACTATCACAAGTGCAAAAAGTGTTTTTTCCACACTAATACAAGTGCAAAAGTGGTTTCCTGCACCAACACAAGTGCGAAAAGTGGTTTTTCAACACTAACACAAGTGCGAAAAGTGGTTTTTCAACACTAACACAAGTGCGAAAAGGGTTTTTCCACACTAATACAAATGCAAAAGTGGTTTCCTGCAACAACACAAGTGCGAAAAGTGGTTTTTCAACACTAACACAAGTGCGAAAAGTGGTTTTTCAACACTGTCACAAGTGCAAAAAGTGTTTTTTCCACACTAATACAAGTGCAAAAGTGGTTTCCTGCACCAACACAAGTGCGAAAAGTGGTTTTTCAACACTAACACAATTGTCAAAAGTGGTTTTTCAACACTAATACAGTGCGAAAAGTGGTTTTTCAACACTAATACAATTGCAAAAGTGGTTTCCTGCACGAACACAAGTGCGAAAAGTGGTTTTTCAACACTAACACAAGGGCGAAAAGTGGTTTTTCAACACTATCACAAGTGCAAAAAGTGTTTTTTCCACACTAATACAAGTGCAAAAGTGGTTTCCTGCACCAACACAAGTGCGAAAAGTGGTTTTTCAACACTAACACAAGTGCGAAAAGTGGTTTTTCAACACTAACACAAGTGCGAAAAGTGGTTTTTCCACACTAATACAAGTGCAAAAGTGGTTTCCTGCACCAACACAAGTGCGAAAAGTGGTTTTTCAACACTAACACAAGTGCGAAAAGTGTTTTTTCAACACTAACAAAGTGCGAAAAGTGTTTTTTCCACACTAATACAAGTGCAAAAGTGGTTTCCTGCACCAACACAAGTGTGAAAAGTGGTTTTTCAACACTAACACAAGTGCGAAAAGTGGTTTTTCAACACTAACACAAGCGCGAAAAGTGGTTTTTCAACACTAACACAAGTGCGAAAAGTGGTTTTTCCACACTAATACAAGTGCAAAAGTGGTTTCCTGCACCAACACAAGTGCGAAAAGTGGTTTTTCAACACTAACACAAGTGCGAAAAGTGGTTTTTCAACACTATCACGAGTGCAAAAAGTGTTTTTTCCACACTAATACAAGTGCAAAAGTGGTTTCCTGCACCAACACAAGTGCGAAAAGTGGTTTTTCAACACTAACACAAGTGCAAAAAGTGGTTTTTCAACACTAACACAAGTGCGAAAAGTGGTTTTTCCACACTAATACAAGTGCAAAAGTGGTTTCCTGCACCAACACAAGTGCGAAAAGTGGTTTTTCAACACTAACACAAGTGCAAAAAGTGGTTTTTCAACACTAACACAAGTGCGAAAAGTGGTTTTTCCACACTAATACAAGTGCAAAAGTGGTTTCCTGCACCAACACAAGTGCGAAAAGTGGTTTTTCAACACTAACACAAGTGCAAAAAGTGGTTTTTCAACACTATCACAAGTGCAAAAAGTGTTTTTTCCACACTAATACAAGTGCAAAAGTGGTTTCCTGCACCAACACAAGTGCGAAAAGTGGTTTTTCAACACTAACACAAGTGCAAAAAGTGGTTTTTCAACACTAACACAAGTGCGAAAAGTGTTTTTTCCACACTAATACAAATGCAAAAGTGGTTTCCTGCACCAACACAAGTGCAAAAAGTGGTTTTTCAACACTAACACAAGTGCGAAAAGTGGTTTTTCAACACTAACACAAGTGCGAAAAGTGGTTTTTCAACACTAACACAAGTGCGAAAAGTGGTTTTTCCACACTAATACAAGTGCAAAAGTGGTTTCCTGCACCAACACAAGTGCGAAAAGTGGTTTTTCAACACTAACACAAGTGCGAAAAGAGGTTTTTCAACACTGATACAAGTGCAAAAGTGGTTTCCTGCACCAACACAAGTGCGAAAAGTGGTTTTTCAACACTAACACAAGTGCGAAAAGTGGTTTTTCAACACTATCACAGGTGCAAAAAGTGTTTTTTCCACACTAATACAAGTGCAAAAGTGGTTTCCTGCACCAACACAAGTGCGAAAAGTGGTTTTTCAACACTAACACAAGTGCGAAAAGTGGTTTATCAACACTAACACAAGTGCGAAAAGTGGTTTTCCACACTAATACAAGTGCAAAAGTGGTTTCCTGCACCAACACAAGTGCGAAAAGTGGTTTTTCAACACTAACACAAGTGCGAAAAGTGGTTTTTCAACACTATCACAAGTGCAAAAAGTGTTTTTTCCACACTAATACAAGTGTAAAAGTGGTTTCCTGCACCAACACAAGTGCGAAAAGTGGTTTTTCAACACTAACACAAGTGCGAAAAGTGGTTTTTCAACACTAACACAAGTGCGAAAAGTGGTCTTTCCACACTAATACAAGTGCAAGAGTGGTTTCCTGCACCAACACAAGTGCGAAAAGTGTTTTTTCAACACTAACACAAGTGCGAAAAGTGGTTTTTCAACACTAACACAAGTGCGAAAAGTGGTTTTTCAACACTAACACAAGTGCGAAAAGTGGTTTTTCCACACTAATACAAGTGGAAAAGTGGTTTCCTGCACCAACACAAGTGCGAAAAGTGGTTTTTCAACACTAACACAAGTGCAAAAAGTGGTTTTTCAACACGATCACAAGTGCAAAAAGTGTTTTTCCACACTAATACAAGTGCAAAAGTGGTTTACTGCACCAACACAAGTGCGAAAGTGGTTTTTCAACACTAACACAAGTGCGAAAAGTGGTTTTTCAACACTAATACAAGTGCAAAAGTGGTTTCCTGCACCAACACAAGTGTGAAAAGTGGTTTTTCAACACTAACACAAGTGCGAAAAGTGGTTTTTCAACACTAACACAAGTGCGAAAAGTGGTTTTCAACACTGATACAAGTGCCAAAGTGGTTTCCTGCACCAACACAAGTGCGAAAAGTGGTTTTACAACACTATCACAAGTGCGAAAAGTGGTTTTTCAACACTATCACAGGTGCAAAAAGTGTTTTTTCCACACTAATACAAGTGCAAAAGTGGTTTCCTGCACCAACACAAGTGCGAAAAGTGGTTTTTCAACACTAACACAAGTCTGAAAAGTGGTTTTTCAACACTAAGACAAGTGCGAAAAGTGGTTTTTCCACACTAATGCAAGTGCAAAAGTGGTTTCCTGCACCAACACAAGTGTGAAAAGGGGTTTTTCAACACTAACACAAGTGCGAAAAGTGGTTTTTCAACACTACCACAAGTGCAAAAAGTGGTTTTTCCACACTAATGCAAGTGCAAAAGTGGTTTCCTGCACCAACATAAGTGCGAAAAGTGGTTTTTCAATACTAACACAAGTGCGAAAAGTGGTTTTTCAACACTAACACAAGTGCGAAAAGTGGTTTTTTCACACTAATACAAGTGCAAAAGTGGTTTCCTGCACCAACACAAGTGCGAAAAGTGGTTTTTGAACACTAACACAAGTGCGAAAAGTGGTTTTTCAACACTATCACAGGTGCAAAAAGTGTTTTTTACACACTAATACAAGTGCAAAAGTGGTTTCCTGCACCGACACAAGTGCGAAAAGTGGTTTTTCAACACTAACACAAGTGCGAAAAGTGGTTTTTCAACACCAACACAAGTGCGAAAAGTGGTTTTTCCACACTAATACAAGTGCAAAAGTGGTTTCCTGCACCAACACAAGTGCGAAAAGTGGTTTTTCAACACTAACACAAGTGCGAAAAGTGGTTTTTCAACACTATCACAAGTGCAAAAAGTGTTTTTTCCACACTAATACAAGTGCAAAAGTGGTTTCCTGCACCAACACAATTGTGAAAAGTGGTTTTTCAACACTAACACAAGTGCGAAAAGTGGTTTTTCAACACTAACACAAGTGCGAAAAGTGGTTTTTCAACACTAACACAAGTGCGAAAAGTGGTTTTTCCACACTAATACAAGTGCAAAAGTGGTTTCCTGCACCAACACAAGTGCGACAAGTGGTTTTTCAACACTAACACAAGTGCGAAAAGTGGTTTTTCAACACGATCACAAGTGCAAAAAGTGTTTTTTCCACACTAATACAAGTGCAAAAGTGGTTTCCTGCACCAACACAAGTGCGAAAAGTGGTTTTTCAACACTAACACAAGTGCAAAAAGTGGTTTTTCAACACGATCACAAGTGCAAAAGTGTTTTTCCACACTAATACAAGTGCAAAAGTGGTTTACTGCACCAACACAAGTGCGAAAGTGGTTTTTCAACACTAACACAAGTGCGAAAAGTGGTTTTTCAACACTAATACAAGTGCAAAAGTGGTTTCCTGCACCAACACAAGTGTGAAAAGTGGTTTTTCAACACTAACACAAGTGCGAAAAGTGGTTTTTCAACACTAACACAAGTGCGAAAAGTGGTTTTCAACACTGATACAAGTGCCAAAGTGGTTTCTGCACCAACACAAGTGCGAAAAGTGGTTTTACAACACTATCACAAGTGCGAAAAGTGGTTTTTCAACACTATCACAGGTGCAAAAAGTGTTTTTTCCACACTAATACAAGTGCAAAAGTGGTTTCCTGCACCAACACAAGTGCGAAAAGTGGTTTTTCAACACTAACACAAGTCTGAAAAGTGGTTTTTCAACACTAAGACAAGTGCGAAAAGTGGTTTTTCCACACTAATGCAAGTGCAAAAGTGGTTTCCTGCACCAACACAAGTGTGAAAAGGGGTTTTTCAACACTAACACAAGTGCGAAAAGTGGTTTTTCAACACTACCACAAGTGCAAAAAGTGGTTTTTCCACACTAATGCAAGTGCAAAAGTGGTTTCCTGCACCAACATAAGTGCGAAAAGTGGTTTTTCAATACTAACACAAGTGCGAAAAGTGGTTTTTCAACACTAACACAAGTGCGAAAAGTGGTTTTTTCACACTAATACAAGTGCAAAAGTGGTTTCCTGCACCAACACAAGTGCGAAAAGTGGTTTTTGAACACTAACACAAGTGCGAAAAGTGGTTTTTCAACACTATCACAGGTGCAAAAAGTGTTTTTTACACACTAATACAAGTGCAAAAGTGGTTTCCTGCACCGACACAAGTGCGAAAAGTGGTTTTTCAACACTAACACAAGTGCGAAAAGTGGTTTTTCAACACCAACACAAGTGCGAAAAGTGGTTTTTCCACACTAATACAAGTGCAAAAGTGGTTTCCTGCACCAACACAAGTGCGAAAAGTGGTTTTTCAACACTAACACAAGTGCGAAAAGTGGTTTTTCAACACTATCACAAGTGCAAAAAGTGTTTTTTCCACACTAATACAAGTGCAAAAGTGGTTTCCTGCACCAACACAATTGTGAAAAGTGGTTTTTCACACTAACACAAGTGCGAAAAGTGGTTTTTCAACACTAACACAAGTGCGAAAAGTGGTTTTTCAACACTAACACAAGTGCGAAAAGTGGTTTTTCCACACTAATACAAGTGCAAAAGTGGTTTCCTGCACCAACACAAGTGCGACAAGTGGTTTTTCAACACTAACACAAGTGCGAAAAGTGGTTTTTCAACACGATCACAAGTGCAAAAAGTGTTTTTTCCACACTAATACAAGTGCAAAAGTGGTTTACTGCACCAACACAAGTGCGAAAGTGGTTTTTCAACACTAACACAAGTGCGAAAAGTGGTTTTTCAACACTAATACAAGTGCAAAAGTGGTTTCCTGCACCAACACAAGTGTGAAAAGTGGTTTTTCAACACTAACACAAGTTCGAAAAGTGGTTTTTCAACACGAACACAAGTGCGAAAAGTGGTTTTCAACACTGATACAAGTGCAAAAGTGGTTTCCTGCACCAACACAAGTGCGAAAAGTGGTTTTTCAACCTAACACAAGTGCGAAAAGTGGTTTTTCAACACTATCACAGCTGCAAAAAGTGTTTTTTCCACACTAATACAAGTGCAAAAGTGGTTTCCTGCACCAACACAAGTGCGAAAAGTTGTTTTTCAACACTAACACAAGTCCGAAAAGTGGTTTTTCAACACTAAGACAAGTGCGAAAAGTGGTTTTTCCACACTAATGCATGTGCAAAAGTGGTTTTCCTGCACCAACACAAGTGCGAAAAGTGGTTTTTCAACACTAACACAAGTGCGAAAAGTGGTTTTTCAACACTATCACAAGTGCAAAAAGTGTTTTTTCCACACTAATACAAGTGCAAAAGTGGTTTCCTGCACCAACACAAGTGCGAAAAGTGATTTTTCAACATTAACACAAGTGCGAAAAGTGGATTTTCAACACTAACACAAGTGCAAAAAGTGTTTTTTCCACACTAATACAAGTGCAAAAGTGGTTTCCTGCACCAACACAAGTGCGAAAAGTGGTTTTTCAACACTAACACAAGTGCGAAAATTGGTTTTTCAACACTATCACAGGTGCAAAAAGTGTTTTTTCCACACTAATACAAGTGCAAAAGTGGTTTCCTGCACCAACACAAGTGCGAAAAGTGGTTTTTCAACACTAACACAAGTGTGAAAAGTGGTTTTTCCACACTAATACAAGTGCAAAAGTGGTTTCCTGCACCAACACAAGTGCGAAAAGTGGTTTTTCAACACCAACACAAGTGCGAAAAGTGGTTTTTCAACACTATCACAAGTGCAAAAAGTGTTTTGTCCACACTAATACAAGTGCAAAAGTGGTTTCCTGCACCAACACAAGTGCGAAAAGTGGTTTTTCAACACTAACACAAGTGCGAAAAGTGGTTTTTCAACACTAACACAAGTGCGAAAAGTGGTTTTTCCACACTAATACAAATGCAAAAGTGGTTTCCTGCAACAACACAAGTGCGAAAAGTGGTTTTTCAACACTAACACAAGTGCGAAAAGTGGTTTTTCAACACTGTCACAAGTGCAAAAAGTGTTTTTTCCACACTAATACAAGTGCAAAAGTGGTTTCCTGCACCAACACAAGTGCGAAAAGTGGTTTTTCAACACTAACACAATTGTCAAAAGTGGTTTTTCAACACTAATACAGTGCGAAAAGTGGTTTTTCAACACTAATACAATTGCAAAAGTGGTTTCCTGCACGAACACAAGTGCGAAAAGTGGTTTTTCAACACTAACACAAGGGCGAAAAGTGGTTTTTCAACACTATCACAAGTGCAAAAAGTGTTTTTTCCACACTAATACAAGTGCAAAAGTGGTTTCCTGCACCAACACAAGTGCGAAAAGTGGTTTTTCAACACTAACACAAGTGCGAAAAGTGGTTTTTCAACACTAACACAAGTGCGAAAAGTGGTTTTTCCACACTAATACAAGTGCAAAAGTGGTTTCCTGCACCAACACAAGTGCGAAAAGTGGTTTTTCAACACTAACACAAGTGCGAAAAGTGTTTTTTCAACACTAACAAAGTGCGAAAAGTGTTTTTTCCACACTAATACAAGTGCAAAAGTGGTTTCCTGCACCAACACAAGTGTGAAAAGTGGTTTTTCAACACTAACACAAGTGCGAAAAGTGGTTTTTCAACACTAACACAAGCGCGAAAAGTGGTTTTTCAACACTAACACAAGTGCGAAAAGTGGTTTTTCCACACTAATACAAGTGCAAAAGTGGTTTCCTGCACCAACACAAGTGCGAAAAGTGGTTTTTCAACACTAACACAAGTGCGAAAAGTGGTTTTTCAACACTATCACAAGTGCAAAAAGTGTTTTTTCCACACTAATACAAGTGCAAAAGTGGTTTCCTGCACCAACACAAGTGCGAAAAGTGGTTTTTCAACACTAACACAAGTGCAAAAAGTGGTTTTTCAACACTAACACAAGTGCGAAAAGTGGTTTTTCCACACTAATACAAGTGCAAAAGTGGTTTCCTGCACCAACACAAGTGCGAAAATTGGTTTTTCAACACTAACACAAGTGCAAAAAGTGCTTTTTCAACACTATCACAAGTGCAAAAAGTGTTTTTTCCACACTAATACAAGTGCAAAAGTGGTTTCCTGCACCAACACAAGTGCGAAAAGTGGTTTTTCCACACTAATACAAGTGCAAAAGTGGTTTCCTGCACCAACACAAGTGCGAAAAGTGGTTTTTCAACACTAACACAAGTGCGAAAAGTGGTTTTTCAACACTATCACAAGTACAAAAAGTGTTTTTTCCACACTAATACAAGTGCAAAAGTGGTTTCCTGCACCAACACAATTGTGAAAAGTGGTTTTTCAACACTAACACAAGTGCGAAAAGTGGTTTTTCAACACTAACACAAGTGCGAAAAGTGGTTTTTCAACACTAACACAAGTGCAAAAAGTGTTTTTTCCACACTAATACAAGTGCAAAAGTGGTTTACTGCACCAACACAAGTGCGAAAGTGGTTTTTCAACACTAACACAAGTGCGAAAAGTGGTTTTTCAACACTAATACAAGTGCAAAACTGGTTTCCTGCACCAACACAAGTGTGAAAAGTGGTTTTTCAACACTAACACAGGTGCGAAAAGTGGTTTTTCAACACTAACACAAGTGCGAAAAGTGGTTTTCAACACTGATACAAGTGCAAAAGTGGTTTCCTGCACCAACACAAGTGCGAAAAGTGGTTTTTCAACACTAACACAAGTGCGAAAAGTGGTTTTTCAACACTATCACAGGTGCAAAAAGTGTTTTTTCCACACTAATACAAGTGCAAAAGTGGTTTCCTGCACCCACACAAGTGCGAAAAGTGGTTTTTCAACACTAACACAAGTCCGAAAAGTTGTTTTTCAACACTAAGACAAGTGCGAAAAGTGGTTTTTCCACACTAATGCATGTGCAAAAATGGTTTCCTGCACCAACACAAGTGCGAAAAGTGGTTTTTCAACACTAACACAAGTGCGAAAAGTGGTTTTTCAACACTATCACAAGTGCAAAAAGTGTTTTTTCCACACGAATACAAGTGCAAAAGTGGTTTCCTGCACCAACACAATTGCGAAAAGTGGTTTTTCAACACTAACACAAGTGCGAAAAGTGGTTTTTCAACACTAACACAAGTGCAAAAAGTGTTTTTTCCACACTAATACAAGTGCAAAAGTGGTTTCCTGCACCAACACAAGTGCGAAAAGTGGTTTTTCAACACTAACACAAGTGCGAAAATTTGTTTTTCAACACTATCACAGGTGCAAAAAGTGTTTTTTCCACACTAATACAAGTGCAAAAGTGGTTTCCTGCACCAACACAAGTGCGAAAAGTGGTTTTTCAACACTAACACAAGTGCGAAAAGTGGTTTTTCCACACTAATACAAGTGCAAAAGTGGTTTCCTGCACCAACACAAGTGCGAAAAGTGGTTTTTCAACACCAACACAAGTGCGAAAAGTGGTTTTTCAACACTATCACAAGTGCAAAAAGTGTTTTTTCCACACTAATACAAGTGCAAAAGTGGTTTACTGCACCAACACAAGTGCGAAAAGTGGTTTTTCAACACTAACACAAGTGCGAAAAGTGGTTTTTCAACACTAACACAAGTGCGAAAAGTGGTTTTTCCACACTAATACAAATGCAAAAGTGGTTTCCTGCAACAACACAAGTTCGAAAAGTGGTTTTTCAACACTAACACAAGTGCGAAAAGTGGTTTTTCAACACTATCACAAGTGCAAAAAGTGTTTTTTCCACACTAATACAAGTGCAAAAGTGGTTTCCTGCACCAACACAAGTGCGAAAAGTGGTTTTTCAACACTAACACAAGTGTCAAAAGTGGTTTTTCAACACTAACACAAGTGCGAAAAGTGGTTTTTCAACACTAATACAATTGCAAAAGTGGTTTCCTGCACGAACACAAGTGCGAAAAGTGGTTTTTCAACACTAACTCAAGTGCGAAAAGTGGTTTTTCAACACTATCACAAGTGCAAAAAGTGTTTTTTCCACACTAATACAAGTGCAAAAGTGGTTTCCTGCACCAACACAAGTGCGAAAAGTGGTTTTTCAACACTAACACAAGTGCGAAAAGTGGTTTTTCAACACTAACACAAGTGCGAAAAGTGGTTTTTCCACACTAATACAAGTGCAAAAGTGGTTTCCTGCACCAACACAAGTACGAAAAGTGGTTTTTCAACACTAACACAAGTGCGAAAAGTGTTTTTTCAACACTAACACAAGTGCGAAAAGTGTTTTTTCCACACTAATACAAGTGCAAAAGTGGTTTCCTGCACCAACACAAGTGTGAAAAGTGGTTTTTCAACACTAACACAAGTGCGAAAAGTGGTTTTTCAACACTAACACAAGCACGAAAAGTGGTTTTTCAACACTAACACAAGTGCGAAAAGTGGTTTTTCCACACTAATACAAGTGCAAAAGTGGTTTCCTGCACCAACACAAGTGCGAAAAGTGGTTTTTCAACACTATCACAAGTGCAAAAAGTGTTTTTTCCACACTAATACAAGTGCAAAAGTGGTTTCCTGCACCAACACAAGTGCGAAAAGTGGTTTTTCAACACTAACACAAGTGCAAAAAGTGGTTTTTCAACACTAACACAAGTGCGAAAAGTGGTTTTTCCACACTAATACAAGTGCAAAAGTGGTTTCCTGCACCAACACAAGTGCGAAAAGTGGTTTTTCAACACTAACACATGTGCAAAAAGTGGTTTTTCAACACTATCACAAGTGCAAAAAGTGTTTTTTCCACACTAATACAAGTGCAAAAGTGGTTTCCTGCACCAACACAAGTGCGAAAAGTGGTTTTTCAACACTAACACAAGTGCAAAAAGTGGTTTTTCAACACTAACACAAGTGCGAAAAGTGTTTTTTCCACACTAATACAAATGCAAAAGTGGTTTCCTGCACCAACACAAGTGCGAAAAGTGGTTTTTCAACACTAACACAAGTGCAAAAAGTGGTTTTTCAACACTAACACAAGTGCGAAAAGTGGTTTTTCAACACTAACACAAGTGCGAAAAGTGGTTTTTCCACACTAATACAAGTGCAAAAGTGGTTTCCTGCACCAACACAAGTGCGAAAAGTGGTTTTTCAACACTAACACAAGTGCGAAAAGAGGTTTTTCAACACTGATACAAGTGCAAAAGTGGTTTCCTGCACCAACACAAGTGCGAAAAGTGGTTTTTCAACACTAACACAAGTGCGAAAAGTGGTTTTTCAACACTATCACAGGTGCAAAAAGTGTTTTTTCCACACTAATACAAGTGCAAAAGTGGTTTCCTGCACCAACACAAGTGCGAAAAGTGGTTTTTCAACACTAACACAAGTGTGAAAAGTGGTTTATCAACACTAACACAAGTGCGAAAAGTGGTTTTTCCACACTAATACAAGTGCAAAAGTGGTTTCCTGCACCAACACAAGTGCGAAAAGTGGTTTTTCAACACTAACACAAGTGCGAAAAGTGGTTTTTCAACACTATCACAAGTGCAAAAAGTGTTTTTTCCACACTAATACAAGTGTAAAAGTGGTTTCCTGCACCAACACAAGTGCGAAAAGTGCTTTTTCAACACTAACACAAGTGCGAAAAGTGATTTTTCAACACCAACACAAGTGCGAAAAGTGGTCTTTCCACACTAATACAAGTGCAAGAGTGGTTTCCTGCACCAACACAAGTGCGAAAAGTGTTTTTTCAACACTAACACAAGTGCGAAAAGTGGTTTTTCAACACTAACACAAGTGCGAAAAGTGGTTTTTCAACACTAACACAAGTGCAAAAAGTGGTTTTTCCACACTAATACAAGTGCAAAAGTGGTTTCCTGCACCAACACAAGTGCGAAAAGTGGTTTTTCAACACTAACACAAGTGCGAAAAGTGGTTTTTCAACACTATCACAAGTGCAAAAAGTGTTTATTCCACACTAATACAAGTGCAAAAGTGGTTTCCTGCATCAACACAAGTGCGAAAAGTGGTTTTTCAACACTAACACAAGTGCGAAAAGTGGTTTTTCAACACTAACACAGGTGCAAAAAGTGTTTTTTCCACACTAATACAAGTGCAAAAGTGGTTTCCTGCACCAACACAAGTGCGAAAAGTGGTTTTTCAACACTAACACAAGTCCGAAAAGTGGTTTTTCAACACTAACACATGTGCGAAAAGTGGTTTTGCCACACTAATGCAAGTGCAAAAGTGGTTTCCTGCACCAACACAAGTGCGAAAAGTGGTTTTTCAACACTAACACAAGTGCGAAAAGTGGTTTTTCAACACTATCACAAGTGCAAAAAGTGTTTTTTCCACACTAATACAAGTGCAAAAGTGGTTTCCTGCACCAACACAAGTGCGAAAAGTGGTTTTTCAACACTAACACAAGTGTGAAAAGTGGTTTTTCAACACTAACACAAGTGCGAAAAGTGTTTTTTCCACACTAATACAAGTGCAAAAGTGGTTTCCTGCACCAACACAAGTGCGAAAAGTGGTTTTTCAACACTAACACAAGTGCGAAAAGTGATTTTTCAACACTAACACAAGTGCGAAAAGTGGTTTTTCAACACTAACACAAGTGCAAAAAGTGGTTTTTCCACACTAATACAAGTGCAAAAGTGGTTTCCTGCACCAACACAAGTGCGAAAAGTGGTTTTTCAACACTAACACAAGTGCGAAAAGTGGTTTTTCAACACTATCACAAGTGCAAAAAGTGTTTTTTCCACACTAATACAAGTGCAAAAGTGGTTTCCTGCACCAACACAAGTGCAAAAAGTGGTTTTTCAACACTAACACAAGTGCAAAAAGTGGTTTTTCAACACTAACACAAGTGCGAAAAGTGGTTTTTCCACACTAATACAAGTGCAAAAGTGGTTTCCTGCAACAACACAAGTGCGAAAAGTGGTTTTTCAACACTAACACAAGTGCGAAAAGTGGTTTTTCAACACTATCACAAGTGCAAAAAGTGTTTTTTCCACACTAATACAAGTGCAAAAGTGGTTTCCTGCACCAACACAAGTGCGAAAAGTGGTTTTTCAACACTAACACAAGTGCGAAAAGTGGTTTTTCAACACTAACACAAGTGCGAAAAGTGGTTTTGAACGCCATCACAAGTGCGGAAAGTGGTTCTGCAACACCAACACAAGTGTGAAAAGTGGTTTTGCAACACCAACACTACTGTGGAAAGAGGTTTTCAATGCCACCACAAGTGCAGAAAGTGGTCATGCAACACTAACACAACTGTGAGAAGTGGTTTACAACATCAACACAAGTGTGAAAAGTGGTTTTGCAACACGACCACAAGTGGGGAAAGTGGTTTTGCAACACTAACTCAAGTGCGGAAAGTGGTTCTGCCACACTAACACACGTGCGAAAAGTGTTTTTCAATAGCAACACAAGTGCGAAAAGTCGTTTTGCATTGCAAGCACAATTGTGTAATGTGGTTTTGCAACAGCAACACAAGTGTGGAAAGTGGTTTTGCATCACCAGCACAAGTGGGGAAAGTCGTTTTCTGCACTAACACAAGTGCGAAAAGTGGTTTTCAATGCAACCACAAGTGCGGAAAGTGGTTTTCACCGCAACCACAAGTGCAGAAAGTGGTTCTGCAGCACTAACACAAGTGTGAAAAGTGGTTTTCAACACTAACACAAGTGCAAAAAGAAGTTTTCTACACTAACACAAGTGTGAAAAGTGGTTTTCAACGCAACCACAAGTGCAGAAAGTGGTTCTGCAACACTAATACAACTGTGGAAAGTGGTTTTGTAACATGACCACAAGTGGGGAAAGTGGACAATGTCTTTCAATCCTGACAAATGTCACACTCTTACGATGTCTCTCCGAAAAGACCGACTGGACAACCCTCCCATCCACTTTCTGAATAATCCTCTCCAAGAAGTCTGTCACTCAAGCTTTTGGGTCTCACTATCTGCCATGATATTTTCTGGGAAACCCGCATTTCAAATCTGGCCTCCAAAGCCAGTCGGAGACTGGTCATCCTTCATCGTGCGAAGTCCTTCCTTGGCACACCTGAGCTCCTCACCACATACAAGGCTTTCATCCACAGCTCAATGGAATACTGCTCTCCCATCTGGGCTGGTGCTCCTGCTACACACCTAGCTCGTCTTCACGCTGTTGAAACCAAAGCGTTCAGAATCATTGGAATCTCCCGCGATGAAGCTAACTCCAAGGGCCTTTCACTCACTCACCGCAGGCAGGTTGGTGGTCTTTCCGTCTTCTAGCGACTCCTCTCCGGCCTTGCCCCCCCCCCCCCCCCCAGCTCTCTCTGGGCTCTGTCCCCCAAATATTCCTACAGGTCGCACAAGATCTGCCTGCAACCCTCTTATGGTTAAACTGCCAAAATCAAGACTCTCTGCTCACCTTCACTCCTTCATTCCTCTTTTCTCCCGCCTCTGGAACAAACTCCTTCACTCTGTGCAATCCCACTCCTCCCTCCAGGTCTTTAAAACAGCTGTTCACCACCATCTCTTATCTTCCCCCATCCAAAACCTTGATCTTTTCTACCCCCGCTAATTCACCCCAGATACACTTTTTCGAAATTCCAACTTCTTTCCTGGAAGTCCTTGCAGTGTCCATATGTTTTATACCTCTCCCACCTCCCCCCAAGCCCTCTCCCTCCCACAGTTCTCTCGATGTCCCTGGTCTCAAATGTTGTGTTTGTGTCCTTCCCCCTCTCTCCCCATCTCGTCTACAGCTCCCCTTATTTTGTGTTTTATGTGTCGGTTTGTGTCGGTTTGACTTTTTGTGTGATTAATGTTCGCTCTTTCACGAGACTCGATCTTGTATACAAAAAAAATTAAAAGTAAAAAAAAAAACTAATACGAAAAATATATCGTATTTAATATGTTTAAGTAAGGTAAAAGTGTGTTTAAGTTAAAGGTAAAAAATAATAGAGTTTATGAAAAGGCGATATGTTTAGTGTTTGGCTCTAAAAAGTGTCAATTCATTTCTAAGCA
>NW_027617776.1:0-98000 GCF_964187855.1 Myxine glutinosa
TTCGCACTTGTGTTAGTGTTGAAAAACCACTTTTCGCACTTGTGTTGGTGCAGGAAACCACTTTTGCACTTGTATTAGTGTGGAAAAAACACTTTTTGCACTTGTGATAGTGTTGAAAAACCATTTTTCGCACTTGTGTTAGTGTTGAAAAACCACTATTCGCACTTGTGTTAGTGTTGAAAAACCACTATTCGCACTTTTGTTAGTGTTGAAAAACCACTTTTTGCACTTGTGTTGGTGCAGGGAACCACTTTTGCACTTGTATTAGTGTGGAAAAACCACTTTTTGCACTTGTGATAGTGTTGATAAACCACTTTTCACACTTGTGGTAATGTTGAAAAAACACTTTTCGCACTTGTGTTGGTGCAGGAAACCACTTTTGCACTTGTATTAGTGTGGAAAAACCACTTTTCGCACTTGTGTTAGTGTTGAAAAACCACTTTTCGCACTTGTGTTAGTGTTGAAAAACCACTTTTCGGACTTGTGTTGGTGCAGGAAACCACTTTTGCACTTGTGATAGTGTTGAAAAACCACTTTTCGCACTTGTGTTAGTGTTGAAAAACCACTTTTCGCACTTGTGTTGGTGCAGGAAACCACTTTTGCACTTGTATTAGTGTGACAAAACCACTTTTCGCACTTGTGTTAGTGTTGAAAAACTACTTTTCGCACTTGTGTTGGTGCCGGAAACCACTTTTGCACTTGTATTAGTGTGGAAAAAACACTTTTTGCACTTGTGATAGTGTTGAAAAACCACTTTTCGCACTTGTGTTAGTGTTGAAAAACCACTTTTCGCACTTGTGTTGGTGCAGGAAACCACTTTTGCACTTGTATTAGTGTGGAAAAACCACTTTTCGCACTTGTGTTAGTGTTGAAAAACCACTTTTCGCACTTGTGTTAGTGTTGAAAAACCACTTTTCGCGCTTGTGTTGGTGCAGGAAACCACTTTTGCACTTGTATTAGTGTGGAAAAAACACTTTTTGCACTTGTGATAGTGTTGAAAAACCATTTTTCGCACTTGTGTTAGTGTTGAAAAACCACTATTCGCACTTGTGTTAGTGTTGAAAAACCACTTTTCGCACTTGTGTTGGTGCAGGGAACCACTTTTGCACTTGTATTAGTGTGGAAAAACCACTTTTTGCACTTGTCATAGTGTGGAAAAACACTTTTCGCACTTGTGTTAGTGTTGAAAAACCACTTTTCGCACTTGTGTTAGTGTTGAAAAACCACTTTTCGCACTTGTGTTAGTGTTGAAAAACCACTTTTCGCACTTGTGTTGGTGCAGGAAACCACTTTTGAACTTGTATTAGTGTGGAAAAAACACTTTTTGCACTTGTGATAGTGTTGAAAAACCACTTTTCGCACTTGTGTTAGTGTTGAAAAACCACTTTTCGCACTTGTGTTGGTGCAGGAAACCACTTTTGCACTTGTATTAGTGTGGAAAAACCACTTTTCGCACTTGTGTTAGTGTTGAAAAACCACTTTTCGCACTTGTGTTAGTGTTGAAAAACCACTTTTCGCACTTGTGTTGGTGCAGGAAACCACTTTTGCACTTGTATTAGTGTGGAAAAAACACTTTTCGCACTTGTGTTAGTGTTGAAAAACCACTTTTCGCACTTGTGTTAGTGTTGAAAAACCACTTTTCGCACTTGTGTTAGTGTTGAAAAACCACTTTTCGCACTTGTGTTGGTGCAGGAAACCACTTTTGCACTTGTATTAGTGTGGAAAAACCACTTTTCGCACTTGTGTTAGTGTTGAAAAACCACTTTTCGCACTTGTGTTAGTGTTGAAAAACCACTTTTCGCACTTGTGTTAGTGTGGAAAAACCACTTTTCGCACTTGTGTTGGTGCAGGAAACCACTTTTGCACTTGTATTAGTGTGGAAAAACCACTTTTCGCACTTATGTTAGTGTTGAAAAACCACTTTTCGCACTTGTGTTAGTGTTGAAAAACCACTTTTCGCACTTGTGTTGGTGCAGGAAACCACTTTTGCACTTGTATTAGTGTGGAAAAAACACTTTTTGCACTTGTGATAGTGTTGAAAAACCACTTTTCGCACTTGTGTTAGTGTTGAAAAACCACTTTTCGCACTTGTGTTGGTGCAGGAAACCACTTTTGCACTTGTATTAGTGTGGAAAAACCACTTTTTGCACTTGTGTTAGTGTTGAAAAACCACTTTTCGCACTTGTGTTAGTGTTGAAAAACCACTTTTCGCACTTGTGTTAGTGTTGAAAAACCACTTTTCGCACTTGTGTTGGTGCAGGAAACCACTATTGCACTTGTATTAGTGTGGAAAAACACTTTTCGCACTTGTGTTAGTGTTGAAAAACCACTTTTCGCACTTGTGTTAGTGTTGAAAAACCAGATTTCGCACTTGTGTTGGTGCAGGAAACCACTATTGCACTTGTATTAGTGTAGAAAAATCACTTTTCGCACTTGTGTTAGTGTTGAAAAACCACTTTTCGCACTTCTGTTAGTGTTGAAAAACCACTTTTCGCACTTGTGTTGGTGCAGGAAACCACTTTTGCACTTGTATTAGTGTGGAAAAACCACTTTTCGCACTTGTGTTAGTGTTGAAAAACCACTTTTCGCACTTGTGTTAGTGTTGAAAAACCACTTTTCGCACTTGTGTTAGTGTTGAAAAACCACTTTTCGCACTTGTGTTGGTGCAGGAAACCACTTTTGCACTTGTATTAGTGTGGAAAAAACACTTTTTGCACTTGGGATAGTGTTGAAAAAACACTTTTCGCACTTTGTTAGTGTTGAAAAACCACTTTTCACACTTGTGTTGGTGCAGGAAACCACTTTTGCACTTGTATTAGTGTGGAAAAACCACTTTTCGCACTTGTGTTAGTGTTGAAAAACCACTTTTCGCACTTGTGTTAGTGTTGAAAAACCACTTTTCGCACTTGTGTTGGTGCAGGAAACCACTTTTGCACTTGTATTAGTGTGGCAAAACCACTTTTCGCACTTGTGTTAGTGTTGAAAAACCACTTTTCGCACTTGTGTTGGTGCAGGAAACCACTTTTGCACTTGTATTAGTGTGGAAAAAACACTTTTTGCACTTTTGATAGTGTTGAAAAACCATTTTTCGCACTTGTGTTAGTGTTGAAAAACCACTATTCGCACTTGTGTTAGTGTTGAAAAACCACTTTTCGCACTTGTGTTGGTGCAGGAAACCACTTTTGCACTTGTATTAGTGTGGAAAAACCACTTTTCGCACTTGTGTTAGTGTTGAAAAACCACTTTTCGCACTTGTGTTAGTGTTGAAAAACCACTTTTCGCACTTGTGTTGGTGCAGGAAACCACTTTTGCACTTGTATTAGTGTGGAAAAAACACTTTTTGCACTTGTGTTAGTGTTGAAAAACCACTTTTCGCACTTGTGTTAGTGTTGAAAAACCACTTTTCGCACTTGTGTTGGTGCAGGAAACCACTTTTGCACTTGTATTAGTGTGGAAAAAACACTTTTTGCACTTGTGATAGTGTTGAAAAACCACTTTTCGCACTTGTGCTAGTGTTGAAAAACCACTTTTCGCACTTGTGTTGGTGCAGGAAACCACTTTTGCAGTTGTATTAGTGTTGAAAAACCACTTTTCGCACTTGTGTTAGTGTTGAAAAACCACTTTTCGCACTTGTGTTAGTGTTGAAAAACCACTTTTCGCACTTGTGTTGGTGCAGGAAACCACTTTTGCACTTGTATTAGTGTGGAAAAACCACTTTTTGCACTTGTGTTAGTGTTGAAAAACCACTTTTTGCACTTGTGTTAGTGTTGAAAAACCACTTTTCGCACTTGTGTTAGTGTTGAAAAACCACTTTTCGCACTTGTGTTGGTGCAGGAAACCACTTTTGCACTTGTATTAGTGTGGAAAAAACACTTTTCGCACTTGTGTTAGTGTTGAAAAACCACTTTTCACACTTGTGTTAGTGTTGAAAAACCAGATTTCGCACTTGTGTTTGTGCAGGAAACCACTATTGCACTTGTATTAGTGTAGAAAAATCACTTTTCGCACTTGTGTTAGTGTTGAAAAACCACTTTTCGCACTTGTGTTAGTGTTGAAAAACCACTTTTCGCACTTGTGTTGGTGCAGGAAACCACTTTTGCACTTGTATTAGTGTGGAAAAACCACTTTTCGCACTTGTGTTAGTGTTGAAAAACCACTTTTCGCACTTGTGTTAGTGTTGAAAAACCACTTTTCGCACTTGTGTTGGTGCAGGAAACCACTTTTGCACTTGTATTAGTGTGGAAAAATCACTTTTCGCACTTGTGTTAGTGTTGAAAAACCACTTTTCGCACTTGTGTTAGTGTTGAAAAACCACTTTTCGCACTTGTGTTGGTGCAGGAAACCACTTTTGCACTTGTATTAGTGTGGAAAAACCACTTTTCGCACTTGTGTTAGTGTTGAAAAACCACTTTTGCACTTGTATTAGTGTGGAAAAAACACTTTTCGCACTTGTGTTAGTGTTGAAAAACCACTTTTCGCACTTGTGTTAGTGTTGAAAAACCACTTTTCGCACTTGTGTTGGTGCAGGAAACCACTTTTGCACTTGTATTAGTGTGGAAAAAACACTTTTTGCACTTGTGATAGTGTTGAAAAACCACTTTTCGCACTTGTGTTAGTGTTGAAAAACCACTTTTCGCACTTGTGTTGGTGCAGGAAACCACTTTTGCAGTTGTATTAGTGTGGAAAAACCACTTTTCGCACTTGTGTTAGTGTTGAAAAACCACTTTTCGCACTTGTGTTGGTGCAGGAAACCACTTTTGCACTTGTATTAGTGTGGAAAAACCACTTTTTGCACTTGTGTTAGTGTTGAAAAACCACTTTTTGCACTTGTGTTAGTGTTGAAAAACCACTTTTCGCACTTGTGTTAGTGTTGAAAAACCACTTTTCGCACTTGTGTTGGTGCAGGAAACCACTTTTGCACTTGTATTAGTGTGGAAAAACCACTTTTCGCACTTGTGTTAGTGTTGAAAAACCACTTTTCACACTTGTGTTAGTGTTGAAAAACCAGATTTCGCACTTGTGTTGGTGCAGGAAACCACTATTGCACTTGTATTAGTGTAGAAAAATCACTTTTCGCACTTGTGTTGGTGCAGGAAACCACTTTTGCACTTGTATTAGTGTGGAAAAAACACTTTTCGCACTTGTGTTAGTGTTGAAAAACCACTTTTCACACTTGTGTTAGTGTTGAAAAACCAGATTTCGCACTTGTGTTGGTGCAGGAAACCACTATTGCACTTGTATTAGTGTAGAAAAATCACTTTTCGCACTTGTGTTAGTGTTGAAAAACCACTTTTCGCACTTGTGTTAGTGTTGAAAAACCACTTTTCGCACTTGTGTTGGTGCAGGAAACCACTTTTGCACTTGTATTAGTGTGGAAAAACCACTTTTCGCACTTGTGTTAGTGTTGAAAAACCACTTTTCGCACTTGTGTTAGTGTTGAAAAACCAGATTTCGCACTTGTGTTGGTGCAGGAAACCACTATTGCACTTGTATTAGTGTAGAAAAATCACTTTTCGCACTTGTGTTAGTGTTGAAAAACCACTTTTCGCACTTGTGTTAGTGTTGAAAAACCACTTTTCGCACTTGTGTTGGTGCAGGAAACCACTTTTGCACTTGTATTAGTGTGGAAAAACCACTTTTCGCACTTGTGTTAGTGTTGAAAAACCACTTTTGCACTTGTATTAGTGTGGAAAAAACACTTTTCGCACTTGTGTTAGTGTTGAAAAACCACTTTTCGCACTTGTGTTGGTGCAGGAAACCACTTTTGCAGTTGTATTAGTGTGGAAAAACCACTTTTCGCACTTGTGTTAGTGTTGAAAAACCACTTTTCGCACTTGTGTTGGTGAAGGAAACCACTTTTGCACTTGTATTAGTGTGGAAAAACCACTTTTTGCACTTGTGTTAGTGTTGAAAAACCACTTTTGCACTTGTGTTAGTGTTGAAAAACCACTTTTCGCACTTGTGTTAGTGTTGAAAAACCACTTTTCGCACTTGTGTTGGTGCAGGAAACCACTTTTGCACTTGTATTAGTGTGGAAAAAACACTTTTCGCACTTGTGTTAGTGTTGAAAAACCACTTTTCACACTTGTGTTAGTGTTGAAAAACCAGATTTCGCACTTGTGTTGGTGCAGGAAACCACTATTGCACTTGTATTAGTGTAGAAAAATCACTTTTCGCACTTGTGTTGGTGCAGGAAACCACTTTTGCACTTGTATTAGTGTGGAAAAAACACTTTTCGCACTTGTGTTAGTGTTGAAAAACCACTTTTCACACTTGTGTTAGTGTTGAAAAACCAGATTTCGCACTTGTGTTGGTGCAGGAAACCACTATTGCACTTGTATTAGTGTAGAAAAATCACTTTTCGCACTTGTGTTAGTGTTGAAAAACCACTTTTCGCACTTGTGTTGGTGCAGGAAACCACTTTTGCACTTGTATTAGTGTGGAAAAACCACTTTTCGCACTTGTGTTAGTGTTGAAAAACCACTTTTCGCACTTGTGTTAGTGTTGAAAAACCACTTTTTGCACTTGTGTTAGTGTTGAAAAACCTCTTTTCGCACTTGTGTTGGTGCAGGAAACCACTTTTGCACTTGTATTAGTGTGGATAAAACACTTTTTGCACTTGGGATAGTGTTGAAAAAACACTTTTCGCACTTTGTTAGTGTTGAAAAACCACTTTTCGCACTTGTGTTGGTGCAGGAAACCACTTTTGCACTTGTATTAGTGTGGCAAAACCACTTTTCGCACTTGTGTTAGTGTTGAAAAACTACTTTTCGCACTTGTGTTGGTGCCGGAAACCACTTTTGCACTTGTATTAGTGTGGAAAAAACACTTTTTGCACTTGTGATAGTGTTGAAAAACCATTTTTCGCACTTGTGTTAGTGTTGAAAAACCACTATTCGCACTTGTGTTAGTGTTGAAAAACCACTTTTCGCACTTGTGTTAGTGTTGAAAAACCACTTTTCGCACTTGTGTTGGTGCAGGAAACCACTTTTGCACTTGTATTAGTGTGGAAAAAACACTTCTTGCACTTGTGATAGTGTTGAAAAACCATTTTTCGCACTTGTGTTAGTGTTGAAAAACCACTTTTCGCACTTGTGTTGGTGCAGGAAACCACTTTTGCACTTGTATTAGTGTGGAAAAAACACTTTTTGCACTTGTGATAGTGTTGAAAAACCATTTTTCGCACTTGTGTTAGTGTTGAAAAACCACTATTCGCACTTGTGTTAGTGTTGAAAAACCACTATTCGCACTTTTGTTAGTGTTGAAAAACCACTTTTTGCACTTGTGTTGGTGCAGGGAACCACTTTTGCACTTGTATTAGTGTGGAAAAACCACTTTTTGCACTTGTGATAGTGTTGATAAACCACTTTTCGCACTTGTGGTAATGTTGAAAAAACACTTTTCGCACTTGTGTTGGTGCAGGAAACCACTTTTGCACTTGTATTAGTGTGGAAAAACCACTTTTCGCACTTGTGTTAGTGTTGAAAAACCACTTTTCGCACTTGTGTTAGTGTTGAAAAACCACTTTTCGCACTTGTGTTGGTGCAGGAAACCACTTTTGCACTTGTGATAGTGTTGAAAAACCACTTTTCGCACTTGTGTTAGTGTTGAAAAACCACTTTTCGCACTTGTGTTGGTGCAGGAAACCACTTTTGCACTTGTATTAGTGTGACAAAACCACTTTTCGCACTTGTGTTAGTGTTGAAAAACTACTTTTCGCACTTGTGTTGGTGCCGGAAACCACTTTTGCACTTGTATTAGTGTGGAAAAAACACTTTTTGCACTTGTGATAGTGTTGAAAAACCACTTTTCGCACTTGTGTTAGTGTTGAAAAACCACTTTTCGCACTTGTGTTGGTGCAGCAAACCACTTTTGCACTTGTATTAGTGTGGAAAAACCACTTTTCGCACTTGTGTTAGTGTTGAAAAACTACTTTTCGCACTTGTGTTGGTGCCGGAAACCACTTTTGCACTTGTATTAGTGTGGAAAAAACACTTTTTGCACTTGTGATAGTGTTGAAAAACCACTTTTCGCACCTGTGTTAGTGTTGAAAAACCACTTTTCGCACTTGTGTTGGTGCAGGAAACCACTTTTGCACTTGTATTAGTGTGGCAAAACCACTTTTCGCACTTGTGTTAGTGTTGAAAAACTACTTTTCGCACTTGTGTTGGTGCCGGAAACCACTTTTGCACTTGTATTAGTGTGGAAAAAACACTTTTTGCACTTGTGATAGTGTTGAAAAACCATTTTTCGCACTTGTGTTAGTGTTGAAAAACCACTATTCGCACTTGTGTTAGTGTTGAAAAACCACTTTTCGCACTTGTGTTAGTGTTGAAAAACCACTTTTCGCACTTGTGTTGGTGCAGGAAACCACTTTTGCACTTGTATTAGTGTGGAAAAAACACTTCTTGCACTTGTGATAGTGTTGAAAAACCATTTTTCGCACTTGTGTTAGTGTTGAAAAACCACTATTCGCACTTGTGTTAGTGTTGAAAAACCACTTTTCGCACTTGTGTTGGTGCAGGGAACCACTTTTGCACTTGTATTAGTGTGGAAAAACCACTTTTTGCACTTGTGATAGTGTTGATAAACCACTTTTCGCACTTGCGGTAATGTTGAAAAACCACTTTTCGCACTTGTGTTGGTGCAGGAAACCACTTTTGCACTTGTATTAGTGTGGAAAAACCACTTTTCGCACTTGTGTTAGTGTTGAAAAACCACTTTTCGCACTTGTGTTAGTGTTGAAAAACCACTTTTCGCACTTGTGTTGGTGCAGGAAACCACTTTTGCACTTGTATTAGTGTGGAAAAAACACTTTTTGCACTTGTGATAGTGTTGAAAAACCACTTTTCGCACTTGTGTTAGTGTTGAAAAACCACTTTTCGCACTTGTGTTGGTGCAGGAAACCACTTTTGCAGTTGTATTAGTGTGGAAAAACCACTTTTCGCACTTGTGTTAGTGTTGAAAAACCACTTTTCGCACTTGTGTTGGTGCAGGAAACCACTTTTGCACTTGTATTAGTGTGGAAAAACCACTTTTTGCACTTGTGTTAGTGTTGAAAAACCACTTTTTGCACTTGTGTTAGTGTTGAAAAACCACTTTTCGCACTTGTGTTAGTGTTGAAAAACCACTTTTCGCACTTGTGTTGGTGCAGGAAACCACTTTTGCACTTGTATTAGTGTGGAAAAACCACTTTTCGCACTTGTGTTAGTGTTGAAAAACCACTTTTCACACTTGTGTTAGTGTTGAAAAACCAGATTTCGCACTTGTGTTGGTGCAGGAAACCACTATTGCACTTGTATTAGTGTAGAAAAATCACTTTTCGCACTTGTGTTGGTGCAGGAAACCACTTTTGCACTTGTATTAGTGTGGAAAAAACACTTTTCGCACTTGTGTTAGTGTTGAAAAACCACTTTTCACACTTGTGTTAGTGTTGAAAAAACAGATTTCGCACTTGTGTTGGTGCAGGAAACCACTATTGCACTTGTATTAGTGTAGAAAAATCACTTTTCGCACTTGTGTTAGTGTTGAAAAACCACTTTTCGCACTTGTGTTAGTGTTGAAAAACCACTTTTCGCACTTGTGTTGGTGCAGGAAACCACTTTTGCACTTGTATTAGTGTGGAAAAACCACTTTTCGCACTTGTGTTAGTGTTGAAAAACCACTTTTCGCACTTGTGTTAGTGTTGAAAAACCACTTTTTGCACTTGTGTTAGTGTTGAAAAACCACTTTTCGCACTTGTGTTAGTGTTGAAAAACCACTTTTCGCACTTGTGTTGGTGCAGGAAACCACTTTTGCACTTGTATTAGTGTGGAAAAAACACTTTTCGCACTTGTGTTAGTGTTGAAAAACCACTTTTCGCACTTGTGTTAGTGTTGAAAAACCACTTTTCGCACTTGTGTTGGTGCAGGAAACCACTTTTGCACTTGTATTAGTGTGGAAAAAACTCTTTTTGCACTTGTGATAGTGTTGAAAAACCACTTTTCGCACTTGTGTTAGTGTTGAAAAACCACTTTTCGCACTTGTGTTGGTGCAGGAAACCACTTTTGCAGTTGTATTAGTGTTGAAAAACCACTTTTCGCACTTGTGTTAGTGTTGAAAAACCACTTTTCGCACTTGTGTTAGTGTTGAAAAACCACTTTTCGCACTTGTGTTGGTGCAGGAAACCACTTTTGCACTTGTATTAGTGTGGAAAAACCACTTTTTGCACTTGTGTTAGTGTTGAAAAACCACTTTTTGCACTTGTGTTAGTGTTGAAAAACCACTTTTCGCACTTGTGTTAGTGTTGAAAAACCACTTTTCGCACTTGTGTTGGTGCAGGAAACCACTTTTGCACTTGTATTAGTGTGGAAAAAACACTTTTCGCACTTGTGTTAGTGTTGAAAAACCACTTTTCACACTTGTGTTAGTGTTGAAAAACCAGATTTCGCACTTGTGTTGGTGCAGGAAACCACTATTGCACTTGTATTAGTGTAGAAAAATCACTTTTCGCACTTGTGTTAGTGTTGAAAAACCACTTTTCGCACTTGTGTTAGTGTTGAAAAACCACTTTTTGCACTTGTGTTGGTGCAGGAAACCACTTTTGCACTTGTATTAGTGTGGAAAAACCACTTTTCGCACTTGTGTTAGTGTTGAAAAACCACTTTTCGCACTTGTGTTAGTGTTGAAAAACCAGATTTCGCACTTGTGTTGGTGCAGGAAACCACTATTGCACTTGTATTAGTGTAGAAAAATCACTTTTCGCACTTGTGTTAGTGTTGAAAAACCACTTTTCGCACTTGTGTTAGTGTTGAAAAACCACTTTTCGCACTTGTGTTGGTGCAGGAAACCACTTTTGCACTTGTATTAGTGTGGAAAAACCACTTTTCGCACTTGTGTTAGTGTTGAAAAACCACTTTTGCACTTGTATTAGTGTGGAAAAAACACTTTTCGCACTTGTGTTAGTGTTGAAAAACCACTTTTCGCACTTGTGTTGGTGCAGGAAACCACTTTTGCAGTTGTATTAGTGTGGAAAAACCACTTTTCGCACTTGTGTTAGTGTTGAAAAACCACTTTTCGCACTTGTGTTGGTGCAGGAAACCACTTTTGCACTTGTATTAGTGTGGAAAAACCACTTTTTGCACTTGTGTTAGTGTTGAAAAACCACTTTTTGCACTTGTGTTAGTGTTGAAAAACCACTTTTCGCACTTGTGTTAGTGTTGAAAAACCACTTTTCGCACTTGTGTTGGTGCAGGAAACCACTTTTGCACTTGTATTAGTGTGGAAAAAACACTTTTCGCACTTGTGTTAGTGTTGAAAAACCACTTTTCACACTTGTGTTAGTGTTGAAAAACCAGATTTCGCACTTGTGTTGGTGCAGGAAACCACTATTGCACTTGTATTAGTGTAGAAAAATCACTTTTCGCACTTGTGTTGGTGCAGGAAACCACTTTTGCACTTGTATTAGTGTGGAAAAAACACTTTTCGCACTTGTGTTAGTGTTGAAAAACCACTTTTCACACTTGTGTTAGTGTTGAAAAACCAGATTTCGCACTTGTGTTGGTGCAGGAAACCACTATTGCACTTGTATTAGTGTAGAAAAATCACTTTTCGCACTTGTGTTAGTGTTGAAAAACCACTTTTCGCACTTGTGTTAGTGTTGAAAAACCACTTTTCGCACTTGTGTTGGTGCAGGAAACCACTTTTGCACTTGTATTAGTGTGGAAAAACCACTTTTCGCACTTGTGTTAGTGTTGAAAAACCACTTTTCGCACTTGTGTTAGTGTTGAAAAACCACTTTTTGCACTTGTGTTAGTGTTGAAAAACCTCTTTTCGCACTTGTGTTGGTGCAGGAAACCACTTTTGCACTTGTATTAGTGTGGATAAAACACTTTTTGCACTTGGGATAGTGTTGAAAAAACACTTTTCGCACTTTGTTAGTGTTGAAAAACCACTTTTCGCACTTGTGTTGGTGCAGGAAACCACTTTTGCACTTGTATTAGTGTGGCAAAACCACTTTTCGCACTTGTGTTAGTGTTGAAAAACTACTTTTCGCACTTGTGTTGATGCCGGAAACCACTTTTGCACTTGTATTAGTGTGGAAAAAACACTTTTTGCACTTGTGATAGTGTTGAAAAACCATTTTTCGCACTTGTGTTAGTGTTGAAAAACCACTATTCGCACTTGTGTTAGTGTTGAAAAACCACTTTTCGCACTTGTGTTAGTGTTGAAAAACCACTTTTCGCACTTGTGTTGGTGCAGGAAACCACTTTTGCACTTGTATTAGTGTGGAAAAAACACTTCTTGCACTTGTGATAGTGTTGAAAAACCATTTTTCGCACTTGTGTTAGTGTTGAAAAACCACTATTCGCACTTGTGTTAGTGTTGAAAAACCACTTTTCGCACTTGTGTTGGTGCAGGGAACCACTTTTGCACTTGTATTAGTGTGGAAAAACCACTTTTTGCACTTGTGATAGTGTTGATAAACCACTTTTCGCACTTGCGGTAATGTTGAAAAACCACTTTTCGCACTTGTGTTGGTGCAGGAAACCACTTTTGCACTTGTATTAGTGTGGAAAAACCACTTTTCGCACTTGTGTTCGTGTTGAAAAACCACTTTTCGCACTTGTGTTAGTGTTGAAAAACCACTTTTCGCACTTGTGTTGGTGCAGGAAACCACTTTTGCACTTGTATTAGTGTGGAAAAACACTTTTCGCACTTGTGTTAGTGTTGAAAAACCACTTTTCGCACTTGTGTTAGTGTTGAAAAACCACTTTTCACACTTGTGTTGGTGCAGGAAACCACTTTTGCACTTGTATTAGTGTGGAAAAAACACTTTTTGCACTTGTGATAGTGTTGAAAAACCACTTTTCGCACTTGTGTTAGTGTTGAAAAACCACTTTTCGCACTTGTGTTGGTGCAGGAAACCACTTTTGCAGTTGTATTAGTGTGGAAAAACCACTTTTCGCACTTGTGTTAGTGTTGAAAAACCACTTTTCGCACTTGTGTTAGTGTTGAAAAACCACTTTTCGCACTTGTGTTGGTGCAGGAAACCACTTTTGCACTTGTATTAGTGTGGAAAAACCACTTTTCGCACTTGTGTTAGTGTTGAAAAACCACTTTTCGCACTTGTGTTAGTGTTGAAAAACCACTTTTCGCACTTGTGTTGGTGCAGGAAACCACTTTTGCACTTGTATTAGTGTGGAAAAAACACTTTTTGCACTTGTGTTAGTGTTGAAAAACCACTTTTCGCACTTGTGTTAGTGTTGAAAAACCACTTTTCGCACTTGTGTTGGTGCAGGAAACCACTTTTGCACTTGTATTAGTGTGGAAAAAACACTTTTTGCACTTGTGATAGTGTTGAAAAACCACTTTTCGCACTTGTGCTAGTGTTGAAAAACCACTTTTCGCACTTGTGTTGGTGCAGGAAACCACTTTTGCAGTTGTATTAGTGTTGAAAAACCACTTTTCGCACTTGTGTTAGTGTTGAAAAACCACTTTTCGCACTTGTGTTAGTGTTGAAAAACCACTTTTCGCACTTGTGTTGGTGCAGGAAACCACTTTTGCACTTGTATTAGTGTGGAAAAACCACTTTTTGCACTTGTGTTAGTGTTGAAAAACCACTTTTTGCACTTGTGTTAGTGTTGAAAAACCACTTTTCGCACTTGTGTTAGTGTTGAAAAACCACTTTTCGCACTTGTGTTGGTGCAGGAAACCACTTTTGCACTTGTATTAGTGTGGAAAAAACACTTTTCGCACTTGTGTTAGTGTTGAAAAACCACTTTTCACACTTGTGTTAGTGTTGAAAAACCAGATTTCGCACTTGTGTTTGTGCAGGAAACCACTATTGCACTTGTATTAGTGTAGAAAAATCACTTTTCGCACTTGTGTTAGTGTTGAAAAACCACTTTTCGCACTTGTGTTAGTGTTGAAAAACCACTTTTCGCACTTGTGTTGGTGCAGGAAACCACTTTTGCACTTGTATTAGTGTGGAAAAACCACTTTTCGCACTTGTGTTAGTGTTGAAAAACCACTTTTCGCACTTGTGTTAGTGTTGAAAAACCAGATTTCGCACTTGTGTTGGTGCAGGAAACCACTATTGCACTTGTATTAGTGTAGAAAAATCACTTTTCGCACTTGTGTTAGTGTTGAAAAACCACTTTTCGCACTTGTGTTAGTGTTCAAAAACCACTTTTCGCACTTGTGTTGGTGCAGGAAACCACTTTTGCACTTGTATTAGTGTGGAAAAACCACTTTTCACACTTGTGTTAGTGTTGAAAAACCACTTTTGCACTTGTATTAGTGTGGAAAAAACACTTTTCGCACTTGTGTTAGTGTTGAAAAACCACTTTTCGCACTTGTGTTAGTGTTGAAAAACCACTTTTCGCACTTGTGTTGGTGCAGGAAACCACTTTTGCACTTGTATTAGTGTGGAAAAAACACTTTTTGCACTTGTGATAGTGTTGAAAAACCACTTTTCGCACTTGTGTTAGTGTTGAAAAACCACTTTTCGCACTTGTGTTGGTGCAGGAAACCACTTTTGCAGTTGTATTAGTGTGGAAAAACCACTTTTCGCACTTGTGTTAGTGTTGAAAAACCACTTTTCGCACTTGTGTTGGTGCAGGAAACCACTTTTGCACTTGTATTAGTGTGGAAAAACCACTTTTTGCACTTGTGTTAGTGTTGAAAAACCACTTTTTGCACTTGTGTTAGTGTTGAAAAACCACTTTTCGCACTTGTGTTAGTGTTGAAAAACCACTTTTCGCACTTGTGTTGGTGCAGGAAACCACTTTTGCACTTGTATTAGTGTGGAAAAACCACTTTTCGCACTTGTGTTAGTGTTGAAAAACCACTTTTCACACTTGTGTTAGTGTTGAAAAACCAGATTTCGCACTTGTGTTGGTGCAGGAAACCACTATTGCACTTGTATTAGTGTAGAAAAATCACTTTTCGCACTTGTGTTGGTGCAGGAAACCACTTTTGCACTTGTATTAGTGTGGAAAAAACACTTTTCGCACTTGTGTTAGTGTTGAAAAACCACTTTTCACACTTGTGTTAGTGTTGAAAAACCAGATTTCGCACTTGTGTTGGTGCAGGAAACCACTATTGCACTTGTATTAGTGTAGAAAAATCACTTTTCGCACTTGTGTTAGTGTTGAAAAACCACTTTTCGCACTTGTGTTAGTGTTGAAAAACCACTTTTCGCACTTGTGTTGGTGCAGGAAACCACTTTTGCACTTGTATTAGTGTGGAAAAACCACTTTTCGCACTTGTGTTAGTGTTGAAAAACCACTTTTCGCACTTGTGTTAGTGTTGAAAAACCAGATTTCGCACTTGTGTTGGTGCAGGAAACCACTATTGCACTTGTATTAGTGTAGAAAAATCACTTTTCGCACTTGTGTTAGTGTTGAAAAACCACTATTCGCACTTGTGTTAGTGTTGAAAAACCACTTTTCGCACTTGTGTTGGTGCAGGAAACCACTTTTGCACTTGTGTTGGTGCAGGAAACCACTTTTGCACTTGTATTAGTGTGGAAAAAACAATTTTTGCACTTGTGATAGTGTTGAAAAACCACTTTTCGCACTTGTGTTGGTGCAGGGAACCACTTTTGCACTTGTATTAGTGTGGAAAAACCACTTTTTGCACTTGTGATAGTGTTGATAAACCACTTTTCGCACTTGCGGTAATGTTGAAAAACCACTTTTCGCACTTGTGTTGGTGCAGGAAACCACTTTTGCACTTGTATTAGTGTGGAAAAACCACTTTTCGCACTTGTGTTAGTGTTGAAAAACCACTTTTTGCACTTGTGTTAGTGTTGAAAAACCACTTTTCGCACTTGTGTTAGTGTTGAAAAACCACTTTTCGCACTTGTGTTAGTGTTGAAAAACCACTTTTCGCACTTGTGTTGGTGCAGGAAACCACTTTTGCACTTGTATTAGTGTTGAAAAACCACTTTTCGCACTTGTGTTAGTGTTGAAAAGCCACTTTTCGCACTTGTGTTAGTGTTGAAAAACCACTTTTCGCACTTGTGTTGGTGCAGGAAACCACTTTTGCACTTGTATTAGTGTGGAAAAACCACTTTTTGCACTTGTGTTAGTGTTGAAAAACCACTTTTCGCACTTGTGTTAGTGTTGAAAAACCACTTTTCGCACTTGTGTTAGTGTTGAAAAACCACTTTTCGCACTTGTGTTGGTGCAGGAAACCACTTTTGCACTTGTATTAGTGTGGAAAAAACACTTTTCGCACTTGTGTTAGTGTTGAAAAACCACTTTTCGCACTTGTGGTAGTGTTGAAAAACCAGATTTCGCACTTGTGTTAGTGTTGAAAAACCACTTTTCGCACTTGTGTTAGTGTTGAAAAACCTCTTTTCGCACTTGTGTTGGTGCAGGAAACCACTTTTGCACTTGTATTAGTGTGGAAAAACCACTTTTCGCACTTGTGTTAGTGTTGAAAAACCACTTTTCGCACTTGTGTTAGTGTTGAAAAACCACTTTTCGCACTTGTGTTAGTGTTGAAAAACCACTTTTCGCACTTGTGTTGGTGCAGGAAACCACTTTTGCACTTGTATTAGTGTGGAAAAAACACTTTTTGCACTTGGGATAGTGTTGAAAAAACACTTTTCGCACTTTGTTAGTGTTGAAAAACCACTTTTCGCACTTGTGTTGGTGCAGGAAACCACTTTTGCACTTGTATTAGTGTGACAAAACCACTTTTCGCACTTGTGTTAGTGTTGAAAAACTACTTTTCGCACTTGTGTTGGTGCCGGAAACCACTTTTGCACTTGTATTAGTGTGGAAAAAACACTTTTTGCACTTGTGATAGTGTTGAAAAACCACTTTTCGCACTTGTGTTAGTGTTGAAAAACCACTTTTCGCACTTGTGTTGGTGCAGGAAACCACCTTTGCACTTGTATTAGTGTGGAAAAACCACTTTTCGCACTTGTGTTAGTGTTGAAAAACCACTTTTCGCACTTGTGTTAGTGTTGAAAAACCACTTTTCGCACTTGTGTTGGTGCAGGAAACCAATTTTGCACTTGTATTAGTGTGGAAAAAACACTTTTTGCACTTGTGATAGTGTTGAAAAACCATTTTTTGCACTTGTGTTAGTGTTGAAAAACCACTATTCGCACTTGTGTTAGTGTTGAAAAACCACTTTTCGCACTTGTGTTGGTGCAGGGAACCACTTTTGCACTTGTATTAGTGTGGAAAAACCACTTTTTGCACTTGTGATAGTGTTGATAAACCACATTTCGCACTTGTGTTAGTGTTGAAAACCCACTTTTCGCACTTGTGTTGGTGCAGGAAACCACTTTTGCACTTGTCATAGTGTGGAAAAACACTTTTCGCACTTGTGTTAGTGTTGAAAAACCACTTTTCGCACTTGTGTTAGTGTTGAAAAACCACTTTTCGCACTTGTGTTAGTGTTGAAAAACCACTTTTCGCACTTGTGTTGGTGCAGGAAACGACTTTTGCACTTGTATTAGTGTGGAAAAAACACTTTTTGCACTTGTGATAGTGTTGAAAAACCACTTTTCGCACTTGTGTTAGTGTTGAAAAACCACTTTTCGCACTTGTGTTGGTGCAGGAAACCACTTTTGCACTTGTATTAGTGTGGAAAAACCACTTTTCGCACTTGTGTTAGTGTTGAAAAACCACTTTTCGCACTTGTGTTAGTGTTGAAAAACCACTTTTCGCACTTGTGTTGGTGCAGGAAACCACTTTTGCACTTGTATTAGTGTGGAAAAAACACTTTTCGCACTTGTGTTAGTGTTGAAAAACCACTTTTCGCACTTGTGTTAGTGTTGAAAAACCACTTTTCGCACTTGTGTTAGTGTTGAAAAACCACTTTTCGCACTTGTGTTGGTGCAGGAAACCACTTTTGCACTTGTATTAGTGTGGAAAAAACACTTTTCGCACTTGTGTTAGTGTTGAAAAACCACTTTTCGCACTTGTGTTAGTGTTGAAAAACCACTTTTCGCACTTGTGTTAGTGTTGAAAAACCACTTTTCGCACTTGTGTTAGTGTGGAAAAACCACTTTTCGCACTTGTGTTGGTGCAGGAAACCACTTTTGCACTTGTATTAGTGTGGAAAAACCACTTTTCGCACTTATGTTAGTGTTGAAAAACCACTTTTCGCACTTGTGTTAGTGTTGAAAAACCACTTTTCGCACTTGTGTTGGTGCAGGAAACCACTTTTGCACTTGTATTAGTGTGGAAAAAACACTTTTTGCACTTGTGATAGTGTTGAAAAACCACTTTTCGCACTTGTGTTAGTGTTGAAAAACCACTTTTCGCACTTGTGTTGGTGCAGGAAACCACTTTTGCACTTGTATTAGTGTGGAAAAACCACTTTTTGCACTTGTGTTAGTGTTGAAAAACCATTTTTCGCACTTGTGTTAGTGTTGAAAAACCACTTTTCGCACTTGTGTTAGTGTTGAAAAACCACTTTTCGCACTTGTGTTGGTGCAGGAAACCACTATTGCACTTGTATTAGTGTGGAAAAACACTTTTCGCACTTGTGTTAGTGTTGAAAAACCACTTTTCGCACTTGTGTTAGTGTTGAAAAACCAGATTTCGCACTTGTGTTGGTGCAGGAAACCACTATTGCACTTGTATTAGTGTAGAAAAATCACTTTTCGCACTTGTGTTAGTGTTGAAAAACCACTTTTCGCACTTCTGTTAGTGTTGAAAAACCACTTTTCGCACTTGTGTTGGTGCAGGAAACCACTTTTGCACTTGTATTAGTGTGGAAAACCACTTTTCGCACTTGTGTTAGTGTTGAAAAACCACTTTTCGCACTTGTGTTAGTGTTGAAAAACCACTTTTCGCACTTGTGTTAGTGTTGAAAAACCACTTTTCGCACTTGTGTTGGTGCAGGAAACCACTTTTGCACTTGTATTAGTGTGGAAAAAACACTTTTTGCACTTGGGATAGTGTTGAAAAAACACTTTTCGCACTTTGTTAGTGTTGAAAAACCACTTTTCACACTTGTGTTGGTGCAGGAAACCACTTTTGCACTTGTATTAGTGTGGAAAAACCACTTTTAGCACTTGTGTTAGTGTTGAAAAACCACTTTTCGCACTTGTGTTAGTGTTGAAAAACCACTTTTCGCACTTGTGTTGGTGCAGGAAACCACTTTTGCACTTGTATTAGTGTGGCAAAACCACTTTTCGCACTTGTGTTAGTGTTGAAAAACCACTTTTCGCACTTGTGTTGGTGCAGGAAACCACTTTTGCACTTGTATTAGTGTGGAAAAAACACTTTTTGCACTTGTGATAGTGTTGAAAAACCATTTTTCGCACTTGTGTTAGTGTTGAAAAACCACTATTCGCACTTGTGTTAGTGTTGAAAAACCACTATTCGCACTTTTGTTAGTGTTGAAAAACCACTTTTTGCACTTGTGTTGGTGCAGGGAACCACTTTTGCACTTGTATTAGTGTGGAAAAACCACTTTTTGCACTTGTGATAGTGTTGATAAACCACTTTTCGCACTTGTGGTAATGTTGAAAAAACACTTTTCGCACTTGTGTTGGTGCAGGAAACCACTTTTGCACTTGTATTAGTGTGGAAAAACCACTTTTCGCACTTGTGTTAGTGTTGAAAAACCACTTTTCGCACTTGTGTTAGTGTTGAAAAACCACTTTTCGCACTTGTGTTGGTGCAGGAAACCACTTTTGCACTTGTGATAGTGTTGAAAAACCACTTTTCGCACTTGTGTTAGTGTTGAAAAACCACTTTTCGCACTTGTGTTGGTGCAGGAAACCACTTTTGCACTTGTATTAGTGTGACAAAACCACTTTTCGCACTTGTGTTAGTGTTGAAAAACTACTTTTCGCACTTGTGTTGGTGCCGGAAATCACTTTTGCACTTGTATTAGTGTGGAAAAAACACTTTTTGCACTTGTGATAGTGTTGAAAAACCACTTTTCGCACTTGTGTTAGTGTTGAAAAACCACTTTTCGCACTTGTGTTGGTGCAGGAAACCACTTTTGCACTTGTATTAGTGTGGAAAAACCACTTTTCGCACTTGTGTTAGTGTTGAAAAACCACTTTTCGCACTTGTGTTAGTGTTGAAAAACCACTTTTCGCACTTGTGTTGGTGCAGGAAACCACTTTTGCACTTGTATTAGTGTGGAAAAAACACTTTTTGCACTTGTGATAGTGTTGAAAAACCATTTTTCGCACTTGTGTTAGTGTTGAAAAACCACTATTCGCACTTGTGTTAGTGTTGAAAAACCACTTTTCGCACTTGTGTTGGTGCAGGGAACCACTTTTGCACTTGTATTAGTGTGGAAAAACCACTTTTTGCACTTGTGATAGTGTTGAAAAACCATTTTTCGCACTTGTGTTAGTGTTGAAAAACCACTATTCGCACTTGTGTTAGTGTTGAAAAACCACTTTTCGCACTTGTGTTGGTGCAGGGAACCACTTTTGCACTTGTATTAGTGTGGAAAAACCACTTTTTGCACTTGTCATAGTGTGGAAAAACACTTTTCGCACTTGTGTTAGTGTTGAAAAACCACTTTTCGCACTTGTGTTAGTGTTGAAAAACCACTTTTCGCACTTGTGTTAGTGTTGAAAAACCACTTTTCGCACTTGTGTTGGTGCAGGAAACCACTTTTGAACTTGTATTAGTGTGGAAAAAACACTTTTTGCACTTGTGATAGTGTTGAAAAACCACTTTTCGCACTTGTGTTAGTGTTGAAAAACCACTTTTCGCACTTGTGTTGGTGCAGGAAACCACTTTTGCACTTGTATTAGTGTGGAAAAACCACTTTTCGCACTTGTGTTAGTGTTGAAAAACCACTTTTCGCACTTGTGTTAGTGTTGAAAAACCACTTTTCGCACTTGTGTTGGTGCAGGAAACCACTTTTGCACTTGTATTAGTGTTGAAAAACCACTTTTCGCACTTGTGTTAGTGTTGAAAAGCCACTTTTCGCACTTGTGTTAGTGTTGAAAAACCACTTTTCGCACTTGTGTTGGTGCAGGAAACCACTTTTGCACTTGTATTAGTGTGGAAAAACCACTTTTTGCACTTGTGTTAGTGTTGAAAAACCACTTTTCGCACTTGTGTTAGTGTTGAAAAACCACTTTTCGCACTTGTGTTAGTGTTGAAAAACCACTTTTCGCACTTGTGTTGGTGCAGGAAACCACTTTTGCACTTGTATTAGTGTGGAAAAAACACTTTTCGCACTTGTGTTAGTGTTGAAAAACCACTTTTCGCACTTGTGGTAGTGTTGAAAAACCAGATTTCGCACTTGTGTTAGTGTTGAAAAACCACTTTTCGCACTTGTGTTAGTGTTGAAAAACCTCTTTTCGCGCTTGTGTTGGTGCAGGAAACCACTTTTGCACTTGTATTAGTGTGGAAAAACCACTTTTCGCACTTGTGTTAGTGTTGAAAAACCACTTTTCGCACTTGTGTTAGTGTTGAAAAACCACTTTTCGCACTTGTGTTAGTGTTGAAAAACCACTTTTCGCACTTGTGTTGGTGCAGGAAACCACTTTTGCACTTGTATTAGTGTGGAAAAAACACTTTTTGCACTTGGGATAGTGTTGAAAAAACACTTTTCGCACTTTGTTAGTGTTGAAAAACCACTTTTCGCACTTGTGTTGGTGCAGGAAACCACTTTTGCACTTGTATTAGTGTGACAAAACCACTTTTCGCACTTGTGTTAGTGTTGAAAAACTACTTTTCGCACTTGTGTTGGTGCCGGAAACCACTTTTGCACTTGTATTAGTGTGGAAAAAACACTTTTTGCACTTGTGATAGTGTTGAAAAACCACTTTTCGCACTTGTGTTAGTGTTGAAAAACCACTTTTCGCACTTGTGTTGGTGCAGGAAACCACTTTTGCACTTGTATTAGTGTGGAAAAACCACTTTTCGCACTTGTGTTAGTGTTGAAAAACCACTTTTCGCACTTGTGTTAGTGTTGAAAAACCACTTTTCGCACTTGTGTTGGTGCAGGAAACCACTTTTGCACTTGTATTAGTGTGGAAAAAACACTTTTTGCACTTGTGATAGTGTTGAAAAACCATTTTTCGCACTTGTGTTAGTGTTGAAAAACCACTATTCGCACTTGTGTTAGTGTTGAAAAACCACTTTTCGCACTTGTGTTGGTGCAGGGAACCACTTTTGCACTTGTATTAGTGTGGAAAAACCACTTTTTGCACTTGTGATAGTGTTGATAAACCACATTTCGCACTTGTGTTAGTGTTGAAAACCCACTTTTCGCACTTGTGTTGGTGCAGGAAACCACTTTTGCACTTGTCATAGTGTGGAAAAACACTTTTCGCACTTGTGTTAGTGTTGAAAAACCACTTTTCGCACTTGTGTTAGTGTTGAAAAACCACTTTTCGCACTTGTGTTAGTGTTGAAATACCACTTTTCGCACTTGTGTTGGTGCAGGAAACCACTTTTGCACTTGTATTAGTGTGGAAAAAACACTTTTTGCACTTGTGATAGTGTTGAAAAACCACTTTTCGCACTTGTGTTAGTGTTGAAAAACCACTTTTCGCACTTGTGTTGGTGCAGGAAACCACTTTTGCACTTGTATTAGTGTGGAAAAACCACTTTTCGCACTTGTGTTAGTGTTGAAAAACCACTTTTCGCACTTGTGTTAGTGTTGAAAAACCACTTTTCGCACTTGTGTTGGTGCAGGAAACCACTTTTGCACTTGTATTAGTGTGGAAAAAACACTTTTCGCACTTGTGTTAGTGTTGAAAAACCACTTTTCGCACTTGTGTTAGTGTTGAAAAACCACTTTTCGCACTTGTGTTAGTGTTGAAAAACCACTTTTCGCACTTGTGTTGGTGCAGGAAACCACTTTTGCACTTGTATTAGTGTGGAAAAAACACTTTTCGCACTTGTGTTAGTGTTGAAAAACCACTTTTCGCACTTGTGTTAGTGTTGAAAAACCACTTTTCGCACTTGTGTTAGTGTTGAAAAACCACTTTTCGCACTTGTGTTAGTGTGGAAAAACCACTTTTCGCACTTGTGTTGGTGCAGGAAACCACTTTTGCACTTGTATTAGTGTGGAAAAACCACTTTTCGCACTTATGTTAGTGTTGAAAAACCACTTTTCGCACTTGTGTTAGTGTTGAAAAACCACTTTTCGCACTTGTGTTGGTGCAGGAAACCACTTTTGCACTTGTATTAGTGTGGAAAAAACACTTTTTGCACTTGTGATAGTGTTGAAAAACCACTTTTCGCACTTGTGTTAGTGTTGAAAAACCACTTTTCGCACTTGTGTTGGTGCAGGAAACCACTTTTGCACTTGTATTAGTGTGGAAAAACCACTTTTTGCACTTGTGTTAGTGTTGAAAAACCATTTTTCGCACTTGTGTTAGTGTTGAAAAACCACTTTTCGCACTTGTGTTAGTGTTGAAAAACCACTTTTCGCACTTGTGTTGGTGCAGGAAACCACTATTGCACTTGTATTAGTGTGGAAAAACACTTTTCGCACTTGTGTTAGTGTTGAAAAACCACTTTTCGCACTTGTGTTAGTGTTGAAAAACCAGATTTCGCACTTGTGTTGGTGCAGGAAACCACTATTGCACTTGTATTAGTGTAGAAAAATCACTTTTCGCACTTGTGTTAGTGTTGAAAAACCACTTTTCGCACTTCTGTTAGTGTTGAAAAACCACTTTTCGCACTTGTGTTGGTGCAGGAAACCACTTTTGCACTTGTATTAGTGTGGAAAAACCACTTTTCGCACTTGTGTTAGTGTTGAAAAACCACTTTTCGCACTTGTGTTAGTGTTGAAAAACCACTTTTCGCACTTGTGTTGGTGCAGGAAACCACTTTTGCACTTGTATTAGTGTGGAAAAAACACTTTTTGCACTTGGGATAGTGTTGAAAAAACACTTTTCGCACTTTGTTAGTGTTGAAAAACCACTTTTCACACTTGTGTTGGTGCAGGAAACCACTTTTGCACTTGTATTAGTGTGGAAAAACCACTTTTCGCACTTGTGTTAGTGTTGAAAAACCACTTTTCGCACTTGTGTTAGTATTGAAAAACCACTTTTCGCACTTGTGTTGGTGCAGGAAACCACTTTTGCACTTGTATTAGTGTGGCAAAACCACTTTTCGCACTTGTGTTAGTGTTGAAAAACCACTTTTCGCACTTGTGTTGGTGCAGGAAACCACTTTTGCACTTGTATTAGTGTGGAAAAAACACTTTTTGCACTTGTGATAGTGTTGAAAAACCATTTTTCGCACTTGTGTTAGTGTTGAAAAACCACTATTCGCACTTGTGTTAGTGTTGAAAAACCACTTTTTGCACTTGTGTTGGTGCAGGAAACCACTTTTGCACTTGTATTAGTGTGGAAAAACCACTTTTCGCACTTATGTTAGTGTTGAAAAACCACTTTTCGCACTTGTGTTAGTGTTGAAAAACCACTTTTCGCACTTGTGTTGGTGCAGGAAACCACTTTTGCACTTGTGTTGGTGCAGGAAACCACTTTTGCACTTGTATTAGTGTGGAAAAAACAATTTTTGCACTTGTGATAGTGTTGAAAAACCACTTTTCGCACTTGTGTTGGTGCAGGGAACCACTTTTGCACTTGTATTAGTGTGGAAAAACCACTTTTTGCACTTGTGATAGTGTTGATAAACCACTTTTCGCACTTGCGGTAATGTTGAAAAACCACTTTTCGCACTTGTGTTAGTGTTGAAAAACCACTTTTCGCACTTGTGTTAGTGTTGAAAAACCACTTTTCGCACTTGTGTTAGTGTGGAAAAACCACTTTTCACACTTGTGTTGGTGCAGGAAACCACTTTTGCACTTGTATTAGTGTGGAAAAACCACTTTTCGCACTTATGTTAGTGTTGAAAAACCACTTTTCGCACTTGTGTTAGTGTTGAAAAACCACTTTTCGCACTTGTGTTGGTGCAGGAAACCACTTTTGCACTTGCATTAGTGTGGAAAAAACACTTCTTGCACTTGTGATAGTGTTGAAAAACCACTTTTCGCACTTGTGTTAGTGTTGAAAAACCACTTTTCGCACTTGTGTTGGTGCAGGAAACCACTTTTGCACTTGTATTAGTGTGGAAAAACCACTTTTTGCACTTGTGTTAGTGTTGAAAAACCATTTTTCGCACTTGTGTTAGTGTTGAAAAACCACTTTTCGCACTTGTGTTAGTGTTGAAAAACCACTTTTCGCACTTGTGTTGGTGCAGGAAACCACTATTGCACTTGTATTAGTGTGGAAAAACACTTTTCGCACTTGTGTTAGTGTTGAAAAACCACTTTTCGCACTTGTGTTAGTGTTGAAAAACCAGATTTCGCACTTGTGTTGGTGCAGGAAACCACTATTGCACTTGTATTAGTGTAGAAAAATCACTTTTCGCACTTGTGTTAGTGTTGAAAAACCACTTTTCGCACTTCTGTTAGTGTTGAAAAACCACTTTTCGCACTTGTGTTGGTGCAGGAAACCACTTTTGCACTTGTATTAGTGTGGAAAAACCACTTTTCGCACTTGTGTTAGTGTTGAAAAACCACTTTTCGCACTTGTGTTAGTGTTGAAAAACCACTTTTCGCACTTGTGTTGGTGCAGGAAACCACTTTTGCACTTGTATTAGTGTGGAAAAAACACTTTTTGCACTTGGGATAGTGTTGAAATAACACTTTTCGCACTTTGTTAGTGTTGAAAAACCACTTTTCACACTTGTGTTGGTGCAGGAAACCACTTTTGCACTTGTATTAGTGTGGAAAAACCACTTTTCGCACTTGTGTTAGTGTTGAAAAACCACTTTTCGCACTTGTGTTAGTGTTGAAAAACCACTTTTCGCACTTGTGTTGGTGCAGGAAACCACTTTTGCACTTGTATTAGTGTGGCAAAACCACTTTTCGCACTTGTGTTAGTGTTGAAAAACCACTTTTCGCACTTGTGTTGGTGCAGGAAACCACTTTTGCACTTGTATTAGTGTGGAAAAAACACTTTTTGCACTTGTGATAGTGTTGAAAAACCATTTTTCGCACTTGTGTTAGTGTTGAAAAACCACTATTCGCACTTGTGTTAGTGTTGAA
Source organism: Myxine glutinosa (assembly GCF_964187855.1). NCBI lineage: Eukaryota > Metazoa > Chordata > Myxini > Myxiniformes > Myxinidae > Myxine > Myxine glutinosa. The sequence goes on from NW_027617776.1 coordinate 26,005, forward strand.
AAACCACTTTTCGCACTTGTGTTGGTGCAGGAAACCACTTTTGCACTTGTGTTGGTGCAGGAAACCACTTTTGCACTTGTATTAGTGTGGAAAAAACAATTTTTGCACTTGTGATAGTGTTGAAAAACCACTTTTCGCACTTGTGTTGGTGCAGGGAACCACTTTTGCACTTGTATTAGTGTGGAAAAACCACTTTTTGCACTTGTGATAGTGTTGATAAACCACTTTTCGCACTTGCGGTAATGTTGAAAAACCACTTTTCGCACTTGTGTTGGTGCAGGAAACCACTTTTGCACTTGTATTAGTGTGGAAAAACCACTTTTCGCACTTGTGTTAGTGTTGAAAAACCACTTTTTGCACTTGTGTTAGTGTTGAAAAACCACTTTTCGCACTTGTGTTAGTGTTGAAAAACCACTTTTCGCACTTGTGTTAGTGTTGAAAAACCACTTTTCGCACTTGTGTTGGTGCAGGAAACCACTTTTGCACTTGTATTAGTGTTGAAAAACCACTTTTCGCACTTGTGTTAGTGTTGAAAAGCCACTTTTCGCACTTGTGTTAGTGTTGAAAAACCACTTTTCGCACTTGTGTTGGTGCAGGAAACCACTTTTGCACTTGTATTAGTGTGGAAAAACCACTTTTTGCACTTGTGTTAGTGTTGAAAAACCACTTTTCGCACTTGTGTTAGTGTTGAAAAACCACTTTTCGCACTTGTGTTAGTGTTGAAAAACCACTTTTCGCACTTGTGTTGGTGCAGGAAACCACTTTTGCACTTGTATTAGTGTGGAAAAAACACTTTTCGCACTTGTGTTAGTGTTGAAAAACCACTTTTCGCACTTGTGGTAGTGTTGAAAAACCAGATTTCGCACTTGTGTTAGTGTTGAAAAACCACTTTTCGCACTTGTGTTAGTGTTGAAAAACCTCTTTTCGCACTTGTGTTGGTGCAGGAAACCACTTTTGCACTTGTATTAGTGTGGAAAAACCACTTTTCGCACTTGTGTTAGTGTTGAAAAACCACTTTTCGCACTTGTGTTAGTGTTGAAAAACCACTTTTCGCACTTGTGTTAGTGTTGAAAAACCACTTTTCGCACTTGTGTTGGTGCAGGAAACCACTTTTGCACTTGTATTAGTGTGGAAAAAACACTTTTTGCACTTGGGATAGTGTTGAAAAAACACTTTTCGCACTTTGTTAGTGTTGAAAAACCACTTTTCGCACTTGTGTTGGTGCAGGAAACCACTTTTGCACTTGTATTAGTGTGACAAAACCACTTTTCGCACTTGTGTTAGTGTTGAAAAACTACTTTTCGCACTTGTGTTGGTGCCGGAAACCACTTTTGCACTTGTATTAGTGTGGAAAAAACACTTTTTGCACTTGTGATAGTGTTGAAAAACCACTTTTCGCACTTGTGTTAGTGTTGAAAAACCACTTTTCGCACTTGTGTTGGTGCAGGAAACCACCTTTGCACTTGTATTAGTGTGGAAAAACCACTTTTCGCACTTGTGTTAGTGTTGAAAAACCACTTTTCGCACTTGTGTTAGTGTTGAAAAACCACTTTTCGCACTTGTGTTGGTGCAGGAAACCACTTTTGCACTTGTATTAGTGTGGAAAAAACACTTTTTGCACTTGTGATAGTGTTGAAAAACCATTTTTTGCACTTGTGTTAGTGTTGAAAAACCACTATTCGCACTTGTGTTAGTGTTGAAAAACCACTTTTCGCACTTGTGTTGGTGCAGGGAACCACTTTTGCACTTGTATTAGTGTGGAAAAACCACTTTTTGCACTTGTGATAGTGTTGATAAACCACATTTCGCACTTGTGTTAGTGTTGAAAACCCACTTTTCGCACTTGTGTTGGTGCAGGAAACCACTTTTGCACTTGTCATAGTGTGGAAAAACACTTTTCGCACTTGTGTTAGTGTTGAAAAACCACTTTTCGCACTTGTGTTAGTGTTGAAAAACCACTTTTCGCACTTGTGTTAGTGTTGAAAAACCACTTTTCGCACTTGTGTTGGTGCAGGAAACGACTTTTGCACTTGTATTAGTGTGGAAAAAACACTTTTTGCACTTGTGATAGTGTTGAAAAACCACTTTTCGCACTTGTGTTAGTGTTGAAAAACCACTTTTCGCACTTGTGTTGGTGCAGGAAACCACTTTTGCACTTGTATTAGTGTGGAAAAACCACTTTTCGCACTTGTGTTAGTGTTGAAAAACCACTTTTCGCACTTGTGTTAGTGTTGAAAAACCACTTTTCGCACTTGTGTTGGTGCAGGAAACCACTTTTGCACTTGTATTAGTGTGGAAAAAACACTTTTCGCACTTGTGTTAGTGTTGAAAAACCACTTTTCGCACTTGTGTTAGTGTTGAAAAACCACTTTTCGCACTTGTGTTAGTGTTGAAAAACCACTTTTCGCACTTGTGTTGGTGCAGGAAACCACTTTTGCACTTGTATTAGTGTGGAAAAAACACTTTTCGCACTTGTGTTAGTGTTGAAAAACCACTTTTCGCACTTGTGTTAGTGTTGAAAAACCACTTTTCGCACTTGTGTTAGTGTTGAAAAACCACTTTTCGCACTTGTGTTAGTGTGGAAAAACCACTTTTCGCACTTGTGTTGGTGCAGGAAACCACTTTTGCACTTGTATTAGTGTGGAAAAACCACTTTTCGCACTTATGTTAGTGTTGAAAAACCACTTTTCGCACTTGTGTTAGTGTTGAAAAACCACTTTTCGCACTTGTGTTGGTGCAGGAAACCACTTTTGCACTTGTATTAGTGTGGAAAAAACACTTTTTGCACTTGTGATAGTGTTGAAAAACCACTTTTCGCACTTGTGTTAGTGTTGAAAAACCACTTTTCGCACTTGTGTTGGTGCAGGAAACCACTTTTGCACTTGTATTAGTGTGGAAAAACCACTTTTTGCACTTGTGTTAGTGTTGAAAAACCATTTTTCGCACTTGTGTTAGTGTTGAAAAACCACTTTTCGCACTTGTGTTAGTGTTGAAAAACCACTTTTCGCACTTGTGTTGGTGCAGGAAACCACTATTGCACTTGTATTAGTGTGGAAAAACACTTTTCGCACTTGTGTTAGTGTTGAAAAACCACTTTTCGCACTTGTGTTAGTGTTGAAAAACCAGATTTCGCACTTGTGTTGGTGCAGGAAACCACTATTGCACTTGTATTAGTGTAGAAAAATCACTTTTCGCACTTGTGTTAGTGTTGAAAAACCACTTTTCGCACTTCTGTTAGTGTTGAAAAACCACTTTTCGCACTTGTGTTGGTGCAGGAAACCACTTTTGCACTTGTATTAGTGTGGAAAACCACTTTTCGCACTTGTGTTAGTGTTGAAAAACCACTTTTCGCACTTGTGTTAGTGTTGAAAAACCACTTTTCGCACTTGTGTTAGTGTTGAAAAACCACTTTTCGCACTTGTGTTGGTGCAGGAAACCACTTTTGCACTTGTATTAGTGTGGAAAAAACACTTTTTGCACTTGGGATAGTGTTGAAAAAACACTTTTCGCACTTTGTTAGTGTTGAAAAACCACTTTTCACACTTGTGTTGGTGCAGGAAACCACTTTTGCACTTGTATTAGTGTGGAAAAACCACTTTTAGCACTTGTGTTAGTGTTGAAAAACCACTTTTCGCACTTGTGTTAGTGTTGAAAAACCACTTTTCGCACTTGTGTTGGTGCAGGAAACCACTTTTGCACTTGTATTAGTGTGGCAAAACCACTTTTCGCACTTGTGTTAGTGTTGAAAAACCACTTTTCGCACTTGTGTTGGTGCAGGAAACCACTTTTGCACTTGTATTAGTGTGGAAAAAACACTTTTTGCACTTGTGATAGTGTTGAAAAACCATTTTTCGCACTTGTGTTAGTGTTGAAAAACCACTATTCGCACTTGTGTTAGTGTTGAAAAACCACTATTCGCACTTTTGTTAGTGTTGAAAAACCACTTTTTGCACTTGTGTTGGTGCAGGGAACCACTTTTGCACTTGTATTAGTGTGGAAAAACCACTTTTTGCACTTGTGATAGTGTTGATAAACCACTTTTCGCACTTGTGGTAATGTTGAAAAAACACTTTTCGCACTTGTGTTGGTGCAGGAAACCACTTTTGCACTTGTATTAGTGTGGAAAAACCACTTTTCGCACTTGTGTTAGTGTTGAAAAACCACTTTTCGCACTTGTGTTAGTGTTGAAAAACCACTTTTCGCACTTGTGTTGGTGCAGGAAACCACTTTTGCACTTGTGATAGTGTTGAAAAACCACTTTTCGCACTTGTGTTAGTGTTGAAAAACCACTTTTCGCACTTGTGTTGGTGCAGGAAACCACTTTTGCACTTGTATTAGTGTGACAAAACCACTTTTCGCACTTGTGTTAGTGTTGAAAAACTACTTTTCGCACTTGTGTTGGTGCCGGAAACCACTTTTGCACTTGTATTAGTGTGGAAAAAACACTTTTTGCACTTGTGATAGTGTTGAAAAACCACTTTTCGCACTTGTGTTAGTGTTGAAAAACCACTTTTCGCACTTGTGTTGGTGCAGGAAACCACTTTTGCACTTGTATTAGTGTGGAAAAACCACTTTTCGCACTTGTGTTAGTGTTGAAAAACCACTTTTCGCACTTGTGTTAGTGTTGAAAAACCACTTTTCGCACTTGTGTTGGTGCAGGAAACCACTTTTGCACTTGTATTAGTGTGGAAAAAACACTTTTTGCACTTGTGATAGTGTTGAAAAACCATTTTTCGCACTTGTGTTAGTGTTGAAAAACCACTATTCGCACTTGTGTTAGTGTTGAAAAACCACTTTTCGCACTTGTGTTGGTGCAGGGAACCACTTTTGCACTTGTATTAGTGTGGAAAAACCACTTTTTGCACTTGTGATAGTGTTGAAAAACCATTTTTCGCACTTGTGTTAGTGTTGAAAAACCACTATTCGCACTTGTGTTAGTGTTGAAAAACCACTTTTCGCACTTGTGTTGGTGCAGGGAACCACTTTTGCACTTGTATTAGTGTGGAAAAACCACTTTTTGCACTTGTCATAGTGTGGAAAAACACTTTTCGCACTTGTGTTAGTGTTGAAAAACCACTTTTCGCACTTGTGTTAGTGTTGAAAAACCACTTTTCGCACTTGTGTTAGTGTTGAAAAACCACTTTTCGCACTTGTGTTGGTGCAGGAAACCACTTTTGAACTTGTATTAGTGTGGAAAAAACACTTTTTGCACTTGTGATAGTGTTGAAAAACCACTTTTCGCACTTGTGTTAGTGTTGAAAAACCACTTTTCGCACTTGTGTTGGTGCAGGAAACCACTTTTGCACTTGTATTAGTGTGGAAAAACCACTTTTCGCACTTGTGTTAGTGTTGAAAAACCACTTTTCGCACTTGTGTTAGTGTTGAAAAACCACTTTTCGCACTTGTGTTGGTGCAGGAAACCACTTTTGCACTTGTATTAGTGTGGAAAAAACACTTTTCGCACTTGTGTTAGTGTTGAAAAACCACTTTTCGCACTTGTGTTAGTGTTGAAAAACCACTTTTCGCACTTGTGTTAGTGTTGAAAAACCACTTTTCGCACTTGTGTTGGTGCAGGAAACCACTTTTGCACTTGTATTAGTGTGGAAAAACCACTTTTCGCACTTGTGTTAGTGTTGAAAAACCACTTTTCGCACTTGTGTTAGTGTTGAAAAACCACTTTTCGCACTTGTGTTAGTGTGGAAAAACCACTTTTCGCACTTGTGTTGGTGCAGGAAACCACTTTTGCACTTGTATTAGTGTGGAAAAACCACTTTTCGCACTTATGTTAGTGTTGAAAAACCACTTTTCGCACTTGTGTTAGTGTTGAAAAACCACTTTTCGCACTTGTGTTGGTGCAGGAAACCACTTTTGCACTTGTATTAGTGTGGAAAAAACACTTTTTGCACTTGTGATAGTGTTGATAAACCACTTTTCGCACTTGCGGTAATGTTGAAAAACCACTTTTCGCACTTGTGTTGGTGCAGGAAACCACTTTTGCACTTGTATTAGTGTGGAAAAACCACTTTTCGCACTTGTGTTAGTGTTGAAAAACCACTTTTTGCACTTGTGTTAGTGTTGAAAAACCACTTTTCGCACTTGTGTTAGTGTTGAAAAACCACTTTTCGCACTTGTGTTAGTGTTGAAAAACCACTTTTCGCACTTGTTGTTGGTGCAGGAAACCACTTTTGCACTTGTATTAGTGTTGAAAAACCACTTTTCGCACTTGTGTTAGTGTTGAAAAGCCACTTTTCGCACTTGTGTTAGTGTTGAAAAACCACTTTTCGCACTTGTGTTGGTGCAGGAAACCACTTTTGCACTTGTATTAGTGTGGAAAAACCACTTTTTGCACTTGTGTTAGTGTTGAAAAACCACTTTTCGCACTTGTGTTAGTGTTGAAAAACCACTTTTCGCACTTGTGTTAGTGTTGAAAAACCACTTTTCGCACTTGTGTTGGTGCAGGAAACCACTTTTGCACTTGTATTAGTGTGGAAAAAACACTTTTCGCACTTGTGTTAGTGTTGAAAAACCACTTTTCGCACTTGTGGTAGTGTTGAAAAACCAGATTTCGCACTTGTGTTAGTGTTGAAAAACCACTTTTCGCACTTGTGTTAGTGTTGAAAAACCTCTTTTCGCACTTGTGTTGGTGCAGGAAACCACTTTTGCACTTGTATTAGTGTGGAAAAACCACTTTTCGCACTTGTGTTAGTGTTGAAAAACCACTTTTCGCACTTGTGTTAGTGTTGAAAAACCACTTTTCGCACTTGTGTTAGTGTTGAAAAACCACTTTTCGCACTTGTGTTGGTGCAGGAAACCACTTTTGCACTTGTATTAGTGTGGAAAAAACACTTTTTGCACTTGGGATAGTGTTGAAAAAACACTTTTCGCACTTTGTTAGTGTTGAAAAACCACTTTTCGCACTTGTGTTGGTGCAGGAAACCACTTTTGCACTTGTATTAGTGTGACAAAACCACTTTTCGCACTTGTGTTAGTGTTGAAAAACTACTTTTCGCACTTGTGTTGGTGCCGGAAACCACTTTTGCACTTGTATTAGTGTGGAAAAAACACTTTTTGCACTTGTGATAGTGTTGAAAAACCACTTTTCGCACTTGTGTTAGTGTTGAAAAACCACTTTTCGCACTTGTGTTGGTGCAGGAAACCACCTTTGCACTTGTATTAGTGTGGAAAAACCACTTTTCGCACTTGTGTTAGTGTTGAAAAACCACTTTTCGCACTTGTGTTAGTGTTGAAAAACCACTTTTCGCACTTGTGTTGGTGCAGGAAACCACTTTTGCACTTGTATTAGTGTGGAAAAAACACTTTTTGCACTTGTGATAGTGTTGAAAAACCATTTTTCGCACTTGTGTTAGTGTTGAAAAACCACTATTCGCACTTGTGTTAGTGTTGAAAAACCACTTTTCGCACTTGTGTTGGTGCAGGGAACCACTTTTGCACTTGTATTAGTGTGGAAAAACCACTTTTTGCACTTGTGATAGTGTTGATAAACCACATTTCGCACTTGTGTTAGTGTTGAAAACCCACTTTTCGCACTTGTGTTGGTGCAGGAAACCACTTTTGCACTTGTCATAGTGTGGAAAAACACTTTTCGCACTTGTGTTAGTGTTGAAAAACCACTTTTCGCACTTGTGTTAGTGTTGAAAAACCACTTTTCGCACTTGTGTTAGTGTTGAAAAACCACTTTTCGCACTTGTGTTGGTGCAGGAAACGACTTTTGCACTTGTATTAGTGTGGAAAAAACACTTTTTGCACTTGTGATAGTGTTGAAAAACCACTTTTCGCACTTGTGTTAGTGTTGAAAAACCACTTTTCGCACTTGTGTTGGTGCAGGAAACCACTTTTGCACTTGTATTAGTGTGGAAAAACCACTTTTCGCACTTTTGTTAGTGTTGAAAAACCACTTTTCGCACTTGTGTTAGTGTTGAAAAACCACTTTTCGCACTTGTGTTGGTGCAGGAAACCACTTTTGCACTTGTATTAGTGTGGAAAAAACACTTTTCGCACTTGTGTTAGTGTTGAAAAACCACTTTTCGCACTTGTGTTAGTGTTGAAAAACCACTTTTCGCACTTGTGTTAGTGTTGAAAAACCACTTTTCGCACTTGTGTTGGTGCAGGAAACCACTTTTGCACTTGTATTAGTGTGGAAAAAACACTTTTCGCACTTGTGTTAGTGTTGAAAAACCACTTTTCGCACTTGTGTTAGTGTTGAAAAACCACTTTTCGCACTTGTGTTAGTGTTGAAAAACCACTTTTCGCACTTGTGTTAGTGTGGAAAAACCACTTTTCGCACTTGTGTTGGTGCAGGAAACCACTTTTGCACTTGTGTTAGTGTTGAAAAACCACTTTTCGCACTTGTGTTGGTGCAGGAAACCACTTTTGCACTTGTATTAGTGTGGAAAAAACACTTTTTGCACTTGTGTTAGTGTTGAAAAACCACTTTTCGCACTTGTGTTAGTGTTGAAAAACCACTTTTCGCACTTGTGTTAGTGTGGAAAAACCACTTTTCGCACTTGTGTTGGTGCAGGAAACCACTTTTGCACTTGTGTTAGTGTTGAAAAACCACTTTTCGCACTTGTGTTGGTGCAGGAAACCACTTTTGCACTTGTATTAGTGTGGAAAAAACACTTTTTGCACTTGTGATAGTGTTGAAAAACCACTTTTCGCACTTGTGTTAGTGTTGAAAAACCACTTTTCGCACTTGTGTTGGTGCAGGAAACCACTTTTGCACTTGTATTAGTGTGGAAAAACCACTTTTTGCACTTGTGTTAGTGTTGAAAAACCATTTTTCGCACTTGTGTTAGTGTTGAAAAACCACTTTTCGCACTTATGTTAGTGTTGAAAAACCACTTTTCGCACTTGTGTTGGTGCAGGAAACCACTATTGCACTTGTATTAGTGTGGAAAAACACTTTTCGCACTTGTGTTAGTGTTGAAAAACCACTTTTCGCACTTGTGTTAGTGTTGAAAAACCAGATTTCGCACTTGTGTTGGTGCAGGAAACCACTATTGCACTTGTATTAGTGTAGAAAAATCACTTTTCGCACTTGTGTTAGTGTTGAAAAACCACTTTTCGCACTTCTGTTAGTGTTGAAAAACCACTTTTCGCACTTGTGTTGGTGCAGGAAACCACTTTTGCACTTGTATTAGTGTGGAAAACCACTTTTCGCACTTGTGTTAGTGTTGAAAAACCACTTTTCGCACTTGTGTTAGTGTTGAAAAACCACTTTTCGCACTTGTGTTAGTGTTGAAAAACCACTTTTCGCACTTGTGTTGGTGCAGGAAACCACTATTGCACTTGTATTAGTGTGGAAAAACACTTTTCGCACTTGTGTTAGTGTTGAAAAACCACTTTTCGCACTTGTGTTAGTGTTGAAAAACCAGATTTCGCACTTGTGTTGGTGCAGGAAACCACCTTTGCACTTGTATTAGTGTGGAAAAACCACTTTTCGCACTTGTGTTAGTGTTGAAAAACCACTTTTCGCACTTGTGTTAGTGTTGAAAAACCACTTTTCGCACTTGTGTTGGTGCAGGAAACCACTTTTGCACTTGTATTAGTGTGGAAAAAACACTTTTTGCACTTGTGATAGTGTTGAAAAACCATTTTTCGCACTTGTGTTAGTGTTGAAAAACCACTATTCGCACTTGTGTTAGTGTTGAAAAACCACTTTTCGCACTTGTGTTGGTGCAGGGAACCACTTTTGCACTTGTATTAGTGTGGAAAAACCACTTTTTGCACTTGTGATAGTGTTGATAAACCACATTTCGCACTTGTGTTAGTGTTGAAAACCCACTTTTCGCACTTGTGTTGGTGCAGGAAACCACTTTTGCACTTGTCATAGTGTGGAAAAACACTTTTCGCACTTGTGTTAGTGTTGAAAAACCACTTTTCGCACTTGTGTTAGTGTTGAAAAACCACTTTTCGCACTTGTGTTAGTGTTGAAAAACCACTTTTCGCACTTGTGTTGGTGCAGGAAACCACTTTTGCACTTGTATTAGTGTGGAAAAACCACTTTTCGCACTTTTGTTAGTGTTGAAAAACCACTTTTCGCACTTGTGTTAGTGTTGAAAAACCACTTTTCGCACTTGTGTTGGTGCAGGAAACCACTTTTGCACTTGTATTAGTGTGGAAAAAACACTTTTCGCACTTGTGTTAGTGTTGAAAAACCACTTTTCGCACTTGTGTTAGTGTTGAAAAACCACTTTTCGCACTTGTGTTAGTGTTGAAAAACCACTTTTCGCACTTGTGTTGGTGCAGGAAACCACTTTTGCACTTGTATTAGTGTGGAAAAAACACTTTTCGCACTTGTGTTAGTGTTGAAAAACCACTTTTCGCACTTGTGTTAGTGTTGAAAAACCACTTTTCGCACTTGTGTTAGTGTTGAAAAACCACTTTTCGCACTTGTGTTAGTGTGGAAAAACCACTTTTCGCACTTGTGTTGGTGCAGGAAACCACTTTTGCACTTGTATTAGTGTGGAAAAACCACTTTTCGCACTTATGTTAGTGTTGAAAAACCACTTTTCGCACTTGTGTTAGTGTTGAAAAACCACTTTTCGCACTTGTGTTGGTGCAGGAAACCACTTTTGCACTTGTATTAGTGTGGAAAAAACACTTTTTGCACTTGTGATAGTGTTGAAAAACCACTTTTCGCACTTGTGTTAGTGTTGAAAAACCACTTTTCGCACTTGTGTTGGTGCAGGAAACCACTTTTGCACTTGTATTAGTGTGGAAAAACCACTTTTTGCACTTGTGTTAGTGTTGAAAAACCATTTTTCGCACTTGTGTTAGTGTTGAAAAACCACTTTTCGCACTTGTGTTAGTGTTGAAAAACCACTTTTCGCACTTGTGTTGGTGCAGGAAACCACTATTGCACTTGTATTAGTGTGGAAAAACACTTTTCGCACTTGTGTTAGTGTTGAAAAACCACTTTTCGCACTTGTGTTAGTGTTGAAAAACCAGATTTCGCACTTGTGTTGGTGCAGGAAACCACTATTGCACTTGTATTAGTGTAGAAAAATCACTTTTCGCACTTGTGTTAGTGTTGAAAAACCACTTTTCGCACTTCTGTTAGTGTTGAAAAACCACTTTTCGCACTTGTGTTGGTGCAGGAAACCACTTTTGCACTTGTATTAGTGTGGAAAACCACTTTTCGCACTTGTGTTAGTGTTGAAAAACCACTTTTCGCACTTGTGTTAGTGTTGAAAAACCACTTTTCGCACTTGTGTTAGTGTTGAAAAACCACTTTTCGCACTTGTGTTGGTGCAGGAAACCACTTTTGCACTTGTATTAGTGTGGAAAAAACACTTTTTGCACTTGGGATAGTGTTGAAAAAACACTTTTCGCACTTTGTTAGTGTTGAAAAACCACTTTTCACACTTGTGTTGGTGCAGGAAACCACTTTTGCACTTGTATTAGTGTGGAAAAACCACTTTTCGCACTTGTGTTAGTGTTGAAAAACCACTTTTCGCACTTGTGTTAGTGTTGAAAAACCACTTTTCGCACTTGTGTTGGTGCAGGAAACCACTTTTGCACTTGTATTAGTGTGGCAAAACCACTTTTCGCACTTGTGTTAGTGTTGAAAAACCACTTTTCGCACTTGTGTTGGTGCAGGAAACCACTTTTGCACTTGTATTAGTGTGGAAAAAACACTTTTTGCACTTGTGATAGTGTTGAAAAACCATTTTTCGCACTTGTGTTAGTGTTGAAAAACCACTATTCGCACTTGTGTTAGTGTTGAAAAACCACTATTCGCACTTTTGTTAGTGTTGAAAAACCACTTTTTGCACTTGTGTTGGTGCAGGGAACCACTTTTGCACTTGTATTAGTGTGGAAAAACCACTTTTTGCACTTGTGATAGTGTTGATAAACCACTTTTCACACTTGTGGTAATGTTGAAAAAACACTTTTCGCACTTGTGTTGGTGCAGGAAACCACTTTTGCACTTGTATTAGTGTGGAAAAACCACTTTTCGCACTTGTGTTAGTGTTGAAAAACCACTTTTCGCACTTGTGTTAGTGTTGAAAAACCACTTTTCGGACTTGTGTTGGTGCAGGAAACCACTTTTGCACTTGTGATAGTGTTGAAAAACCACTTTTCGCACTTGTGTTAGTGTTGAAAAACCACTTTTCGCACTTGTGTTGGTGCAGGAAACCACTTTTGCACTTGTATTAGTGTGACAAAACCACTTTTCGCACTTGTGTTAGTGTTGAAAAACTACTTTTCGCACTTGTGTTGGTGCCGGAAACCACTTTTGCACTTGTATTAGTGTGGAAAAAACACTTTTTGCACTTGTGATAGTGTTGAAAAACCACTTTTCGCACTTGTGTTAGTGTTGAAAAACCACTTTTCGCACTTGTGTTGGTGCAGGAAACCACTTTTGCACTTGTATTAGTGTGGAAAAACCACTTTTCGCACTTGTGTTAGTGTTGAAAAACCACTTTTCGCACTTGTGTTAGTGTTGAAAAACCACTTTTCGCGCTTGTGTTGGTGCAGGAAACCACTTTTGCACTTGTATTAGTGTGGAAAAAACACTTTTTGCACTTGTGATAGTGTTGAAAAACCATTTTTCGCACTTGTGTTAGTGTTGAAAAACCACTATTCGCACTTGTGTTAGTGTTGAAAAACCACTTTTCGCACTTGTGTTGGTGCAGGGAACCACTTTTGCACTTGTATTAGTGTGGAAAAACCACTTTTTGCACTTGTCATAGTGTGGAAAAACACTTTTCGCACTTGTGTTAGTGTTGAAAAACCACTTTTCGCACTTGTGTTAGTGTTGAAAAACCACTTTTCGCACTTGTGTTAGTGTTGAAAAACCACTTTTCGCACTTGTGTTGGTGCAGGAAACCACTTTTGAACTTGTATTAGTGTGGAAAAAACACTTTTTGCACTTGTGATAGTGTTGAAAAACCACTTTTCGCACTTGTGTTAGTGTTGAAAAACCACTTTTCGCACTTGTGTTGGTGCAGGAAACCACTTTTGCACTTGTATTAGTGTGGAAAAACCACTTTTCGCACTTGTGTTAGTGTTGAAAAACCACTTTTCGCACTTGTGTTAGTGTTGAAAAACCACTTTTCGCACTTGTGTTGGTGCAGGAAACCACTTTTGCACTTGTATTAGTGTGGAAAAAACACTTTTCGCACTTGTGTTAGTGTTGAAAAACCACTTTTCGCACTTGTGTTAGTGTTGAAAAACCACTTTTCGCACTTGTGTTAGTGTTGAAAAACCACTTTTCGCACTTGTGTTGGTGCAGGAAACCACTTTTGCACTTGTATTAGTGTGGAAAAACCACTTTTCGCACTTGTGTTAGTGTTGAAAAACCACTTTTCGCACTTGTGTTAGTGTTGAAAAACCACTTTTCGCACTTGTGTTAGTGTGGAAAAACCACTTTTCGCACTTGTGTTGGTGCAGGAAACCACTTTTGCACTTGTATTAGTGTGGAAAAACCACTTTTCGCACTTATGTTAGTGTTGAAAAACCACTTTTCGCACTTGTGTTAGTGTTGAAAAACCACTTTTCGCACTTGTGTTGGTGCAGGAAACCACTTTTGCACTTGTATTAGTGTGGAAAAAACACTTTTTGCACTTGTGATAGTGTTGAAAAACCACTTTTCGCACTTGTGTTAGTGTTGAAAAACCACTTTTCGCACTTGTGTTGGTGCAGGAAACCACTTTTGCACTTGTATTAGTGTGGAAAAACCACTTTTTGCACTTGTGTTAGTGTTGAAAAACCACTTTTCGCACTTGTGTTAGTGTTGAAAAACCACTTTTCGCACTTGTGTTAGTGTTGAAAAACCACTTTTCGCACTTGTGTTGGTGCAGGAAACCACTATTGCACTTGTATTAGTGTGGAAAAACACTTTTCGCACTTGTGTTAGTGTTGAAAAACCACTTTTCGCACTTGTGTTAGTGTTGAAAAACCAGATTTCGCACTTGTGTTGGTGCAGGAAACCACTATTGCACTTGTATTAGTGTAGAAAAATCACTTTTCGCACTTGTGTTAGTGTTGAAAAACCACTTTTCGCACTTCTGTTAGTGTTGAAAAACCACTTTTCGCACTTGTGTTGGTGCAGGAAACCACTTTTGCACTTGTATTAGTGTGGAAAAACCACTTTTCGCACTTGTGTTAGTGTTGAAAAACCACTTTTCGCACTTGTGTTAGTGTTGAAAAACCACTTTTCGCACTTGTGTTAGTGTTGAAAAACCACTTTTCGCACTTGTGTTGGTGCAGGAAACCACTTTTGCACTTGTATTAGTGTGGAAAAAACACTTTTTGCACTTGGGATAGTGTTGAAAAAACACTTTTCGCACTTTGTTAGTGTTGAAAAACCACTTTTCACACTTGTGTTGGTGCAGGAAACCACTTTTGCACTTGTATTAGTGTGGAAAAACCACTTTTCGCACTTGTGTTAGTGTTGAAAAACCACTTTTCGCACTTGTGTTAGTGTTGAAAAACCACTTTTCGCACTTGTGTTGGTGCAGGAAACCACTTTTGCACTTGTATTAGTGTGGCAAAACCACTTTTCGCACTTGTGTTAGTGTTGAAAAACCACTTTTCGCACTTGTGTTGGTGCAGGAAACCACTTTTGCACTTGTATTAGTGTGGAAAAAACACTTTTTGCACTTTTGATAGTGTTGAAAAACCATTTTTCGCACTTGTGTTAGTGTTGAAAAACCACTATTCGCACTTGTGTTAGTGTTGAAAAACCACTTTTCGCACTTGTGTTGGTGCAGGAAACCACTTTTGCACTTGTATTAGTGTGGAAAAACCACTTTTCGCACTTGTGTTAGTGTTGAAAAACCACTTTTCGCACTTGTGTTAGTGTTGAAAAACCACTTTTCGCACTTGTGTTGGTGCAGGAAACCACTTTTGCACTTGTATTAGTGTGGAAAAAACACTTTTTGCACTTGTGTTAGTGTTGAAAAACCACTTTTCGCACTTGTGTTAGTGTTGAAAAACCACTTTTTGCACTTGTGTTGGTGCAGGAAACCACTTTTGCACTTGTATTAGTGTGGAAAAAACACTTTTTGCACTTGTGATAGTGTTGAAAAACCACTTTTCGCACTTGTGCTAGTGTTGAAAAACCACTTTTCGCACTTGTGTTGGTGCAGGAAACCACTTTTGCAGTTGTATTAGTGTTGAAAAACCACTTTTCGCACTTGTGTTAGTGTTGAAAAACCACTTTTCGCACTTGTGTTAGTGTTTAAAAACCACTTTTCGCACTTGTGTTGGTGCAGGAAACCACTTTTGCACTTGTATTAGTGTGGAAAAACCACTTTTTGCACTTGTGTTAGTGTTGAAAAACCACTTTTTGCACTTGTGTTAGTGTTGAAAAACCACTTTTCGCACTTGTGTTAGTGTTGAAAAACCACTTTTCGCACTTGTGTTGGTGCAGGAAACCACTTTTGCACTTGTATTAGTGTGGAAAAAACACTTTTCGCACTTGTGTTAGTGTTGAAAAACCACTTTTCACACTTGTGTTAGTGTTGAAAAACCAGATTTCGCACTTGTGTTTGTGCAGGAAACCACTATTGCACTTGTATTAGTGTAGAAAAATCACTTTTCGCACTTGTGTTAGTGTTGAAAAACCACTTTTCGCACTTGTGTTAGTGTTGAAAAACCACTTTTCGCACTTGTGTTGGTGCAGGAAACCACTTTTGCACTTGTATTAGTGTGGAAAAACCACTTTTCGCACTTGTGTTAGTGTTGAAAAACCACTTTTCGCACTTGTGTTAGTGTTGAAAAACCAGATTTCGCACTTGTGTTGGTGCAGGAAACCACTATTGCACTTGTATTAGTGTAGAAAAATCACTTTTCGCACTTGTGTTAGTGTTGAAAAACCACTTTTCGCACTTGTGTTAGTGTTGAAAAACCACTTTTCGCACTTGTGTTGGTGCAGGAAACCACTTTTGCACTTGTATTAGTGTGGAAAAACCACTTTTCGCACTTGTGTTAGTGTTGAAAAACCACTTTTGCACTTGTATTAGTGTGGAAAAAACACTTTTCGCACTTGTGTTAGTGTTGAAAAACCACTTTTCGCACTTGTGTTAGTGTTGAAAAACCACTTTTCGCACTTGTGTTGGTGCAGGAAACCACTTTTGCACTTGTATTAGTGTGGAAAAAAACACTTTTTGCACTTGTGATAGTGTTGAAAAACCACTTTTCGCACTTGTGTTAGTGTTGAAAAACCACTTTTCGCACTTGTGTTGGTGCAGGAAACCACTTTTGCAGTTGTATTAGTGTGGAAAAACCACTTTTCGCACTTGTGTTAGTGTTGAAAAACCACTTTTCGCACTTGTGTTGGTGCAGGAAACCACTTTTGCACTTGTATTAGTGTGGAAAAACCACTTTTTGCACTTGTGTTAGTGTTGAAAAACCACTTTTTGCACTTGTGTTAGTGTTGAAAAACCACTTTTCGCACTTGTGTTAGTGTTGAAAAACCACTTTTCGCACTTGTGTTGGTGCAGGAAACCACTTTTGCACTTGTATTAGTGTGGAAAAACCACTTTTCGCACTTGTGTTAGTGTTGAAAAACCACTTTTCGCACTTGTGTTAGTGTTGAAAAACCAGATTTCGCACTTGTGTTGGTGCAGGAAACCACTATTGCACTTGTATTAGTGTAGAAAAATCACTTTTCGCACTTGTGTTAGTGTTGAAAAACCACTTTTCGCACTTGTGTTAGTGTTGAAAAACCACTTTTCGCACTTGTGTTGGTGCAGGAAACCACTTTTGCACTTGTATTAGTGTGGAAAAACCACTTTTCGCACTTGTGTTAGTGTTGAAAAACCACTTTTGCACTTGTATTAGTGTGGAAAAAACACTTTTCGCACTTGTGTTAGTGTTGAAAAACCACTTTTCGCACTTGTGTTAGTGTTGAAAAACCACTTTTCGCACTTGTGTTGGTGCAGGAAACCACTTTTGCACTTGTATTAGTGTGGAAAAAACACTTTTTGCACTTGTGATAGTGTTGAAAAACCACTTTTCGCACTTGTGTTAGTGTTGAAAAACCACTTTTCGCACTTGTGTTGGTGCAGGAAACCACTTTTGCAGTTGTATTAGTGTGGAAAAACCACTTTTCGCACTTGTGTTAGTGTTGAAAAACCACTTTTCGCACTTGTGTTGGTGCAGGAAACCACTTTTGCACTTGTATTAGTGTGGAAAAACCACTTTTTGCACTTGTGTTAGTGTTGAAAAACCACTTTTTGCACTTGTGTTAGTGTTGAAAAACCACTTTTCGCACTTGTGTTAGTGTTGAAAAACCACTTTTCGCACTTGTGTTGGTGCAGGAAACCACTTTTGCAGTTGTATTAGTGTGGAAAAACCACTTTTCGCACTTGTGTTAGTGTTGAAAAACCACTTTTCGCACTTGTGTTGGTGCAGGAAACCACTTTTGCACTTGTATTAGTGTGGAAAAACCACTTTTTGCACTTGTGTTAGTGTTGAAAAACCACTTTTTGCACTTGTGTTAGTGTTGAAAAACCACTTTTCGCACTTGTGTTAGTGTTGAAAAACCACTTTTCGCACTTGTGTTGGTGCAGGAAACCACTTTTGCACTTGTATTAGTGTGGAAAAAACACTTTTCGCACTTGTGTTAGTGTTGAAAAACCACTTTTCACACTTGTGTTAGTGTTGAAAAACCAGATTTCGCACTTGTGTTGGTGCAGGAAACCACTATTGCACTTGTATTAGTGTAGAAAAATCACTTTTCGCACTTGTGTTAGTGTTGAAAAACCACTTTTCGCACTTGTGTTAGTGTTGAAAAACCACTTTTCGCACTTGTGTTGGTGCAGGAAACCACTTTTGCACTTGTATTAGTGTGGAAAAACCACTTTTCGCACTTGTGTTAGTGTTGAAAAACCACTTTTCGCACTTGTGTTAGTGTTGAAAAACCAGATTTCGCACTTGTGTTGGTGCAGGAAACCACTATTGCACTTGTATTAGTGTAGAAAAATCACTTTTCGCACTTGTGTTAGTGTTGAAAAACCACTTTTCGCACTTGTGTTAGTGTTGAAAAACCACTTTTCGCACTTGTGTTGGTGCAGGAAACCACTTTTGCACTTGTATTAGTGTGGAAAAACCACTTTTCGCACTTGTGTTAGTGTTGAAAAACCACTTTTGCACTTGTATTAGTGTGGAAAAAACACTTTTCGCACTTGTGTTAGTGTTGAAAAACCACTTTTCGCACTTGTGTTGGTGCAGGAAACCACTTTTGCAGTTGTATTAGTGTGGAAAAACCACTTTTCGCACTTGTGTTAGTGTTGAAAAACCACTTTTCGCACTTGTGTTGGTGAAGGAAACCACTTTTGCACTTGTATTAGTGTGGAAAAACCACTTTTCGCACTTGTGTTAGTGTTGAAAAACCACTTTTCGCACTTGTGTTAGTGTTGAAAAACCACTTTTCGCACTTGTGTTGGTGCAGGAAACCACTTTTGCACTTGTATTAGTGTGGCAAAACCACTTTTCGCACTTGTGTTAGTGTTGAAAAACCACTTTTCGCACTTGTGTTGGTGCAGGAAACCACTTTTGCACTTGTATTAGTGTGGAAAAAACACTTTTTGCACTTGTGATAGTGTTGAAAAACCATTTTTCGCACTTGTGTTAGTGTTGAAAAACCACTATTCGCACTTGTGTTAGTGTTGAAAAACCACTATTCGCACTTTTGTTAGTGTTGAAAAACCACTTTTTGCACTTGTGTTGGTGCAGGGAACCACTTTTGCACTTGTATTAGTGTGGAAAAACCACTTTTTGCACTTGTGATAGTGTTGATAAACCACTTTTCACACTTGTGGTAATGTTGAAAAAACACTTTTCGCACTTGTGTTGGTGCAGGAAACCACTTTTGCACTTGTATTAGTGTGGAAAAACCACTTTTCGCACTTGTGTTAGTGTTGAAAAACCACTTTTCGCACTTGTGTTAGTGTTGAAAAACCACTTTTCGGACTTGTGTTGGTGCAGGAAACCACTTTTGCACTTGTGATAGTGTTGAAAAACCACTTTTCGCACTTGTGTTAGTGTTGAAAAACCACTTTTCGCACTTGTGTTGGTGCAGGAAACCACTTTTGCACTTGTATTAGTGTGACAAAACCACTTTTCGCACTTGTGTTAGTGTTGAAAAACTACTTTTCGCACTTGTGTTGGTGCCGGAAACCACTTTTGCACTTGTATTAGTGTGGAAAAAACACTTTTTGCACTTGTGATAGTGTTGAAAAACCACTTTTCGCACTTGTGTTAGTGTTGAAAAACCACTTTTCGCACTTGTGTTGGTGCAGGAAACCACTTTTGCACTTGTATTAGTGTGGAAAAACCACTTTTCGCACTTGTGTTAGTGTTGAAAAACCACTTTTCGCACTTGTGTTAGTGTTGAAAAACCACTTTTCGCGCTTGTGTTGGTGCAGGAAACCACTTTTGCACTTGTATTAGTGTGGAAAAAACACTTTTTGCACTTGTGATAGTGTTGAAAAACCATTTTTCGCACTTGTGTTAGTGTTGAAAAACCACTATTCGCACTTGTGTTAGTGTTGAAAAACCACTTTTCGCACTTGTGTTGGTGCAGGGAACCACTTTTGCACTTGTATTAGTGTGGAAAAACCACTTTTTGCACTTGTCATAGTGTGGAAAAACACTTTTCGCACTTGTGTTAGTGTTGAAAAACCACTTTTCGCACTTGTGTTAGTGTTGAAAAACCACTTTTCGCACTTGTGTTAGTGTTGAAAAACCACTTTTCGCACTTGTGTTGGTGCAGGAAACCACTTTTGAACTTGTATTAGTGTGGAAAAAACACTTTTTGCACTTGTGATAGTGTTGAAAAACCACTTTTCGCACTTGTGTTAGTGTTGAAAAACCACTTTTCGCACTTGTGTTGGTGCAGGAAACCACTTTTGCACTTGTATTAGTGTGGAAAAACCACTTTTCGCACTTGTGTTAGTGTTGAAAAACCACTTTTCGCACTTGTGTTAGTGTTGAAAAACCACTTTTCGCACTTGTGTTGGTGCAGGAAACCACTTTTGCACTTGTATTAGTGTGGAAAAAACACTTTTCGCACTTGTGTTAGTGTTGAAAAACCACTTTTCGCACTTGTGTTAGTGTTGAAAAACCACTTTTCGCACTTGTGTTAGTGTTGAAAAACCACTTTTCGCACTTGTGTTGGTGCAGGAAACCACTTTTGCACTTGTATTAGTGTGGAAAAACCACTTTTCGCACTTGTGTTAGTGTTGAAAAACCACTTTTCGCACTTGTGTTAGTGTTGAAAAACCACTTTTCGCACTTGTGTTAGTGTGGAAAAACCACTTTTCGCACTTGTGTTGGTGCAGGAAACCACTTTTGCACTTGTATTAGTGTGGAAAAACCACTTTTCGCACTTATGTTAGTGTTGAAAAACCACTTTTCGCACTTGTGTTAGTGTTGAAAAACCACTTTTCGCACTTGTGTTGGTGCAGGAAACCACTTTTGCACTTGTATTAGTGTGGAAAAAACACTTTTTGCACTTGTGATAGTGTTGAAAAACCACTTTTCGCACTTGTGTTAGTGTTGAAAAACCACTTTTCGCACTTGTGTTGGTGCAGGAAACCACTTTTGCACTTGTATTAGTGTGGAAAAACCACTTTTTGCACTTGTGTTAGTGTTGAAAAACCACTTTTCGCACTTGTGTTAGTGTTGAAAAACCACTTTTCGCACTTGTGTTAGTGTTGAAAAACCACTTTTCGCACTTGTGTTGGTGCAGGAAACCACTATTGCACTTGTATTAGTGTGGAAAAACACTTTTCGCACTTGTGTTAGTGTTGAAAAACCACTTTTCGCACTTGTGTTAGTGTTGAAAAACCAGATTTCGCACTTGTGTTGGTGCAGGAAACCACTATTGCACTTGTATTAGTGTAGAAAAATCACTTTTCGCACTTGTGTTAGTGTTGAAAAACCACTTTTCGCACTTCTGTTAGTGTTGAAAAACCACTTTTCGCACTTGTGTTGGTGCAGGAAACCACTTTTGCACTTGTATTAGTGTGGAAAAACCACTTTTCGCACTTGTGTTAGTGTTGAAAAACCACTTTTCGCACTTGTGTTAGTGTTGAAAAACCACTTTTCGCACTTGTGTTAGTGTTGAAAAACCACTTTTCGCACTTGTGTTGGTGCAGGAAACCACTTTTGCACTTGTATTAGTGTGGAAAAAACACTTTTTGCACTTGGGATAGTGTTGAAAAAACACTTTTCGCACTTTGTTAGTGTTGAAAAACCACTTTTCACACTTGTGTTGGTGCAGGAAACCACTTTTGCACTTGTATTAGTGTGGAAAAACCACTTTTCGCACTTGTGTTAGTGTTGAAAAACCACTTTTCGCACTTGTGTTAGTGTTGAAAAACCACTTTTCGCACTTGTGTTGGTGCAGGAAACCACTTTTGCACTTGTATTAGTGTGGCAAAACCACTTTTCGCACTTGTGTTAGTGTTGAAAAACCACTTTTCGCACTTGTGTTGGTGCAGGAAACCACTTTTGCACTTGTATTAGTGTGGAAAAAACACTTTTTGCACTTTTGATAGTGTTGAAAAACCATTTTTCGCACTTGTGTTAGTGTTGAAAAACCACTATTCGCACTTGTGTTAGTGTTGAAAAACCACTTTTCGCACTTGTGTTGGTGCAGGAAACCACTTTTGCACTTGTATTAGTGTGGAAAAACCACTTTTCGCACTTGTGTTAGTGTTGAAAAACCACTTTTCGCACTTGTGTTAGTGTTGAAAAACCACTTTTCGCACTTGTGTTGGTGCAGGAAACCACTTTTGCACTTGTATTAGTGTGGAAAAAACACTTTTTGCACTTGTGTTAGTGTTGAAAAACCACTTTTCGCACTTGTGTTAGTGTTGAAAAACCACTTTTCGCACTTGTGTTGGTGCAGGAAACCACTTTTGCACTTGTATTAGTGTGGAAAAAACACTTTTTGCACTTGTGATAGTGTTGAAAAACCACTTTTCGCACTTGTGCTAGTGTTGAAAAACCACTTTTCGCACTTGTGTTGGTGCAGGAAACCACTTTTGCAGTTGTATTAGTGTTGAAAAACCACTTTTCGCACTTGTGTTAGTGTTGAAAAACCACTTTTCGCACTTGTGTTAGTGTTGAAAAACCACTTTTCGCACTTGTGTTGGTGCAGGAAACCACTTTTGCACTTGTATTAGTGTGGAAAAACCACTTTTTGCACTTGTGTTAGTGTTGAAAAACCACTTTTTGCACTTGTGTTAGTGTTGAAAAACCACTTTTCGCACTTGTGTTAGTGTTGAAAAACCACTTTTCGCACTTGTGTTGGTGCAGGAAACCACTTTTGCACTTGTATTAGTGTGGAAAAAACACTTTTCGCACTTGTGTTAGTGTTGAAAAACCACTTTTCACACTTGTGTTAGTGTTGAAAAACCAGATTTCGCACTTGTGTTTGTGCAGGAAACCACTATTGCACTTGTATTAGTGTAGAAAAATCACTTTTCGCACTTGTGTTAGTGTTGAAAAACCACTTTTCGCACTTGTGTTAGTGTTGAAAAACCACTTTTCGCACTTGTGTTGGTGCAGGAAACCACTTTTGCACTTGTATTAGTGTGGAAAAACCACTTTTCGCACTTGTGTTAGTGTTGAAAAACCACTTTTCGCACTTGTGTTAGTGTTGAAAAACCACTTTTCGCACTTGTGTTGGTGCAGGAAACCACTTTTGCACTTGTATTAGTGTGGAAAAATCACTTTTCGCACTTGTGTTAGTGTTGAAAAACCACTTTTCGCACTTGTGTTAGTGTTGAAAAACCACTTTTCGCACTTGTGTTGGTGCAGGAAACCACTTTTGCACTTGTATTAGTGTGGAAAAACCACTTTTCGCACTTGTGTTAGTGTTGAAAAACCACTTTTGCACTTGTATTAGTGTGGAAAAAACACTTTTCGCACTTGTGTTAGTGTTGAAAAACCACTTTTCGCACTTGTGTTAGTGTTGAAAAACCACTTTTCGCACTTGTGTTGGTGCAGGAAACCACTTTTGCACTTGTATTAGTGTGGAAAAAACACTTTTTGCACTTGTGATAGTGTTGAAAAACCACTTTTCGCACTTGTGTTAGTGTTGAAAAACCACTTTTCGCACTTGTGTTGGTGCAGGAAACCACTTTTGCAGTTGTATTAGTGTGGAAAAACCACTTTTCGCACTTGTGTTAGTGTTGAAAAACCACTTTTCGCACTTGTGTTGGTGCAGGAAACCACTTTTGCACTTGTATTAGTGTGGAAAAACCACTTTTTGCACTTGTGTTAGTGTTGAAAAACCACTTTTTGCACTTGTGTTAGTGTTGAAAAACCACTTTTCGCACTTGTGTTAGTGTTGAAAAACCACTTTTCGCACTTGTGTTGGTGCAGGAAACCACTTTTGCACTTGTATTAGTGTGGAAAAACCACTTTTCGCACTTGTGTTAGTGTTGAAAAACCACTTTTCACACTTGTGTTAGTGTTGAAAAACCAGATTTCGCACTTGTGTTGGTGCAGGAAACCACTATTGCACTTGTATTAGTGTAGAAAAATCACTTTTCGCACTTGTGTTGGTGCAGGAAACCACTTTTGCACTTGTATTAGTGTGGAAAAAACACTTTTCGCACTTGTGTTAGTGTTGAAAAACCACTTTTCACACTTGTGTTAGTGTTGAAAAACCAGATTTCGCACTTGTGTTGGTGCAGGAAACCACTATTGCACTTGTATTAGTGTAGAAAAATCACTTTTCGCACTTGTGTTAGTGTTGAAAAACCACTTTTCGCACTTGTGTTAGTGTTGAAAAACCACTTTTCGCACTTGTGTTGGTGCAGGAAACCACTTTTGCACTTGTATTAGTGTGGAAAAACCACTTTTCGCACTTGTGTTAGTGTTGAAAAACCACTTTTCGCACTTGTGTTAGTGTTGAAAAACCAGATTTCGCACTTGTGTTGGTGCAGGAAACCACTATTGCACTTGTATTAGTGTAGAAAAATCACTTTTCGCACTTGTGTTAGTGTTGAAAAACCACTTTTCGCACTTGTGTTAGTGTTGAAAAACCACTTTTCGCACTTGTGTTGGTGCAGGAAACCACTTTTGCACTTGTATTAGTGTGGAAAAACCACTTTTCGCACTTGTGTTAGTGTTGAAAAACCACTTTTGCACTTGTATTAGTGTGGAAAAAACACTTTTCGCACTTGTGTTAGTGTTGAAAAACCACTTTTCGCACTTGTGTTGGTGCAGGAAACCACTTTTGCAGTTGTATTAGTGTGGAAAAACCACTTTTCGCACTTGTGTTAGTGTTGAAAAACCACTTTTCGCACTTGTGTTGGTGAAGGAAACCACTTTTGCACTTGTATTAGTGTGGAAAAACCACTTTTTGCACTTGTGTTAGTGTTGAAAAACCACTTTTGCACTTGTGTTAGTGTTGAAAAACCACTTTTCGCACTTGTGTTAGTGTTGAAAAACCACTTTTCGCACTTGTGTTGGTGCAGGAAACCACTTTTGCACTTGTATTAGTGTGGAAAAAACACTTTTCGCACTTGTGTTAGTGTTGAAAAACCACTTTTCACACTTGTGTTAGTGTTGAAAAACCAGATTTCGCACTTGTGTTGGTGCAGGAAACCACTATTGCACTTGTATTAGTGTAGAAAAATCACTTTTCGCACTTGTGTTGGTGCAGGAAACCACTTTTGCACTTGTATTAGTGTGGAAAAAACACTTTTCGCACTTGTGTTAGTGTTGAAAAACCACTTTTCACACTTGTGTTAGTGTTGAAAAACCAGATTTCGCACTTGTGTTGGTGCAGGAAACCACTATTGCACTTGTATTAGTGTAGAAAAATCACTTTTCGCACTTGTGTTAGTGTTGAAAAACCACTTTTCGCACTTGTGTTGGTGCAGGAAACCACTTTTGCACTTGTATTAGTGTGGAAAAACCACTTTTCGCACTTGTGTTAGTGTTGAAAAACCACTTTTCGCACTTGTGTTAGTGTTGAAAAACCACTTTTTGCACTTGTGTTAGTGTTGAAAAACCTCTTTTCGCACTTGTGTTGGTGCAGGAAACCACTTTTGCACTTGTATTAGTGTGGATAAAACACTTTTTGCACTTGGGATAGTGTTGAAAAAACACTTTTCGCACTTTGTTAGTGTTGAAAAACCACTTTTCGCACTTGTGTTGGTGCAGGAAACCACTTTTGCACTTGTATTAGTGTGGCAAAACCACTTTTCGCACTTGTGTTAGTGTTGAAAAACTACTTTTCGCACTTGTGTTGGTGCCGGAAACCACTTTTGCACTTGTATTAGTGTGGAAAAAACACTTTTTGCACTTGTGATAGTGTTGAAAAACCATTTTTCGCACTTGTGTTAGTGTTGAAAAACCACTATTCGCACTTGTGTTAGTGTTGAAAAACCACTTTTCGCACTTGTGTTAGTGTTGAAAAACCACTTTTCGCACTTGTGTTGGTGCAGGAAACCACTTTTGCACTTGTATTAGTGTGGAAAAAACACTTCTTGCACTTGTGATAGTGTTGAAAAACCATTTTTCGCACTTGTGTTAGTGTTGAAAAACCACTTTTCGCACTTGTGTTGGTGCAGGAAACCACTTTTGCACTTGTATTAGTGTGGAAAAAACACTTTTTGCACTTGTGATAGTGTTGAAAAACCATTTTTCGCACTTGTGTTAGTGTTGAAAAACCACTATTCGCACTTGTGTTAGTGTTGAAAAACCACTATTCGCACTTTTGTTAGTGTTGAAAAACCACTTTTTGCACTTGTGTTGGTGCAGGGAACCACTTTTGCACTTGTATTAGTGTGGAAAAACCACTTTTTGCACTTGTGATAGTGTTGATAAACCACTTTTCGCACTTGTGGTAATGTTGAAAAAACACTTTTCGCACTTGTGTTGGTGCAGGAAACCACTTTTGCACTTGTATTAGTGTGGAAAAACCACTTTTCGCACTTGTGTTAGTGTTGAAAAACCACTTTTCGCACTTGTGTTAGTGTTGAAAAACCACTTTTCGCACTTGTGTTGGTGCAGGAAACCACTTTTGCACTTGTGATAGTGTTGAAAAACCACTTTTCGCACTTGTGTTAGTGTTGAAAAACCACTTTTCGCACTTGTGTTGGTGCAGGAAACCACTTTTGCACTTGTATTAGTGTGACAAAACCACTTTTCGCACTTGTGTTAGTGTTGAAAAACTACTTTTCGCACTTGTGTTGGTGCCGGAAACCACTTTTGCACTTGTATTAGTGTGGAAAAAACACTTTTTGCACTTGTGATAGTGTTGAAAAACCACTTTTCGCACTTGTGTTAGTGTTGAAAAACCACTTTTCGCACTTGTGTTGGTGCAGCAAACCACTTTTGCACTTGTATTAGTGTGGAAAAACCACTTTTCGCACTTGTGTTAGTGTTGAAAAACTACTTTTCGCACTTGTGTTGGTGCCGGAAACCACTTTTGCACTTGTATTAGTGTGGAAAAAACACTTTTTGCACTTGTGATAGTGTTGAAAAACCACTTTTCGCACCTGTGTTAGTGTTGAAAAACCACTTTTCGCACTTGTGTTGGTGCAGGAAACCACTTTTGCACTTGTATTAGTGTGGCAAAACCACTTTTCGCACTTGTGTTAGTGTTGAAAAACTACTTTTCGCACTTGTGTTGGTGCCGGAAACCACTTTTGCACTTGTATTAGTGTGGAAAAAACACTTTTTGCACTTGTGATAGTGTTGAAAAACCATTTTTCGCACTTGTGTTAGTGTTGAAAAACCACTATTCGCACTTGTGTTAGTGTTGAAAAACCACTTTTCGCACTTGTGTTAGTGTTGAAAAACCACTTTTCGCACTTGTGTTGGTGCAGGAAACCACTTTTGCACTTGTATTAGTGTGGAAAAAACACTTCTTGCACTTGTGATAGTGTTGAAAAACCATTTTTCGCACTTGTGTTAGTGTTGAAAAACCACTATTCGCACTTGTGTTAGTGTTGAAAAACCACTTTTCGCACTTGTGTTGGTGCAGGGAACCACTTTTGCACTTGTATTAGTGTGGAAAAACCACTTTTTGCACTTGTGATAGTGTTGATAAACCACTTTTCGCACTTGCGGTAATGTTGAAAAACCACTTTTCGCACTTGTGTTGGTGCAGGAAACCACTTTTGCACTTGTATTAGTGTGGAAAAACCACTTTTCGCACTTGTGTTAGTGTTGAAAAACCACTTTTCGCACTTGTGTTAGTGTTGAAAAACCACTTTTCGCACTTGTGTTGGTGCAGGAAACCACTTTTGCACTTGTATTAGTGTGGAAAAAACACTTTTTGCACTTGTGATAGTGTTGAAAAACCACTTTTCGCACTTGTGTTAGTGTTGAAAAACCACTTTTCGCACTTGTGTTGGTGCAGGAAACCACTTTTGCAGTTGTATTAGTGTGGAAAAACCACTTTTCGCACTTGTGTTAGTGTTGAAAAACCACTTTTCGCACTTGTGTTGGTGCAGGAAACCACTTTTGCACTTGTATTAGTGTGGAAAAACCACTTTTTGCACTTGTGTTAGTGTTGAAAAACCACTTTTTGCACTTGTGTTAGTGTTGAAAAACCACTTTTCGCACTTGTGTTAGTGTTGAAAAACCACTTTTCGCACTTGTGTTGGTGCAGGAAACCACTTTTGCACTTGTATTAGTGTGGAAAAACCACTTTTCGCACTTGTGTTAGTGTTGAAAAACCACTTTTCACACTTGTGTTAGTGTTGAAAAACCAGATTTCGCACTTGTGTTGGTGCAGGAAACCACTATTGCACTTGTATTAGTGTAGAAAAATCACTTTTCGCACTTGTGTTGGTGCAGGAAACCACTTTTGCACTTGTATTAGTGTGGAAAAAACACTTTTCGCACTTGTGTTAGTGTTGAAAAACCACTTTTCACACTTGTGTTAGTGTTGAAAAAACAGATTTCGCACTTGTGTTGGTGCAGGAAACCACTATTGCACTTGTATTAGTGTAGAAAAATCACTTTTCGCACTTGTGTTAGTGTTGAAAAACCACTTTTCGCACTTGTGTTAGTGTTGAAAAACCACTTTTCGCACTTGTGTTGGTGCAGGAAACCACTTTTGCACTTGTATTAGTGTGGAAAAACCACTTTTCGCACTTGTGTTAGTGTTGAAAAACCACTTTTCGCACTTGTGTTAGTGTTGAAAAACCACTTTTTGCACTTGTGTTAGTGTTGAAAAACCACTTTTCGCACTTGTGTTAGTGTTGAAAAACCACTTTTCGCACTTGTGTTGGTGCAGGAAACCACTTTTGCACTTGTATTAGTGTGGAAAAAACACTTTTCGCACTTGTGTTAGTGTTGAAAAACCACTTTTCGCACTTGTGTTAGTGTTGAAAAACCACTTTTCGCACTTGTGTTGGTGCAGGAAACCACTTTTGCACTTGTATTAGTGTGGAAAAAACTCTTTTTGCACTTGTGATAGTGTTGAAAAACCACTTTTCGCACTTGTGTTAGTGTTGAAAAACCACTTTTCGCACTTGTGTTGGTGCAGGAAACCACTTTTGCAGTTGTATTAGTGTTGAAAAACCACTTTTCGCACTTGTGTTAGTGTTGAAAAACCACTTTTCGCACTTGTGTTAGTGTTGAAAAACCACTTTTCGCACTTGTGTTGGTGCAGGAAACCACTTTTGCACTTGTATTAGTGTGGAAAAACCACTTTTTGCACTTGTGTTAGTGTTGAAAAACCACTTTTTGCACTTGTGTTAGTGTTGAAAAACCACTTTTCGCACTTGTGTTAGTGTTGAAAAACCACTTTTCGCACTTGTGTTGGTGCAGGAAACCACTTTTGCACTTGTATTAGTGTGGAAAAAACACTTTTCGCACTTGTGTTAGTGTTGAAAAACCACTTTTCACACTTGTGTTAGTGTTGAAAAACCAGATTTCGCACTTGTGTTGGTGCAGGAAACCACTATTGCACTTGTATTAGTGTAGAAAAATCACTTTTCGCACTTGTGTTAGTGTTGAAAAACCACTTTTCGCACTTGTGTTAGTGTTGAAAAACCACTTTTTGCACTTGTGTTGGTGCAGGAAACCACTTTTGCACTTGTATTAGTGTGGAAAAACCACTTTTCGCACTTGTGTTAGTGTTGAAAAACCACTTTTCGCACTTGTGTTAGTGTTGAAAAACCAGATTTCGCACTTGTGTTGGTGCAGGAAACCACTATTGCACTTGTATTAGTGTAGAAAAATCACTTTTCGCACTTGTGTTAGTGTTGAAAAACCACTTTTCGCACTTGTGTTAGTGTTGAAAAACCACTTTTCGCACTTGTGTTGGTGCAGGAAACCACTTTTGCACTTGTATTAGTGTGGAAAAACCACTTTTCGCACTTGTGTTAGTGTTGAAAAACCACTTTTGCACTTGTATTAGTGTGGAAAAAACACTTTTCGCACTTGTGTTAGTGTTGAAAAACCACTTTTCGCACTTGTGTTGGTGCAGGAAACCACTTTTGCAGTTGTATTAGTGTGGAAAAACCACTTTTCGCACTTGTGTTAGTGTTGAAAAACCACTTTTCGCACTTGTGTTGGTGCAGGAAACCACTTTTGCACTTGTATTAGTGTGGAAAAACCACTTTTTGCACTTGTGTTAGTGTTGAAAAACCACTTTTTGCACTTGTGTTAGTGTTGAAAAACCACTTTTCGCACTTGTGTTAGTGTTGAAAAACCACTTTTCGCACTTGTGTTGGTGCAGGAAACCACTTTTGCACTTGTATTAGTGTGGAAAAAACACTTTTCGCACTTGTGTTAGTGTTGAAAAACCACTTTTCACACTTGTGTTAGTGTTGAAAAACCAGATTTCGCACTTGTGTTGGTGCAGGAAACCACTATTGCACTTGTATTAGTGTAGAAAAATCACTTTTCGCACTTGTGTTGGTGCAGGAAACCACTTTTGCACTTGTATTAGTGTGGAAAAAACACTTTTCGCACTTGTGTTAGTGTTGAAAAACCACTTTTCACACTTGTGTTAGTGTTGAAAAACCAGATTTCGCACTTGTGTTGGTGCAGGAAACCACTATTGCACTTGTATTAGTGTAGAAAAATCACTTTTCGCACTTGTGTTAGTGTTGAAAAACCACTTTTCGCACTTGTGTTAGTGTTGAAAAACCACTTTTCGCACTTGTGTTGGTGCAGGAAACCACTTTTGCACTTGTATTAGTGTGGAAAAACCACTTTTCGCACTTGTGTTAGTGTTGAAAAACCACTTTTCGCACTTGTGTTAGTGTTGAAAAACCACTTTTTGCACTTGTGTTAGTGTTGAAAAACCTCTTTTCGCACTTGTGTTGGTGCAGGAAACCACTTTTGCACTTGTATTAGTGTGGATAAAACACTTTTTGCACTTGGGATAGTGTTGAAAAAACACTTTTCGCACTTTGTTAGTGTTGAAAAACCACTTTTCGCACTTGTGTTGGTGCAGGAAACCACTTTTGCACTTGTATTAGTGTGGCAAAACCACTTTTCGCACTTGTGTTAGTGTTGAAAAACTACTTTTCGCACTTGTGTTGATGCCGGAAACCACTTTTGCACTTGTATTAGTGTGGAAAAAACACTTTTTGCACTTGTGATAGTGTTGAAAAACCATTTTTCGCACTTGTGTTAGTGTTGAAAAACCACTATTCGCACTTGTGTTAGTGTTGAAAAACCACTTTTCGCACTTGTGTTAGTGTTGAAAAACCACTTTTCGCACTTGTGTTGGTGCAGGAAACCACTTTTGCACTTGTATTAGTGTGGAAAAAACACTTCTTGCACTTGTGATAGTGTTGAAAAACCATTTTTCGCACTTGTGTTAGTGTTGAAAAACCACTATTCGCACTTGTGTTAGTGTTGAAAAACCACTTTTCGCACTTGTGTTGGTGCAGGGAACCACTTTTGCACTTGTATTAGTGTGGAAAAACCACTTTTTGCACTTGTGATAGTGTTGATAAACCACTTTTCGCACTTGCGGTAATGTTGAAAAACCACTTTTCGCACTTGTGTTGGTGCAGGAAACCACTTTTGCACTTGTATTAGTGTGGAAAAACCACTTTTCGCACTTGTGTTCGTGTTGAAAAACCACTTTTCGCACTTGTGTTAGTGTTGAAAAACCACTTTTCGCACTTGTGTTGGTGCAGGAAACCACTTTTGCACTTGTATTAGTGTGGAAAAACACTTTTCGCACTTGTGTTAGTGTTGAAAAACCACTTTTCGCACTTGTGTTAGTGTTGAAAAACCACTTTTCACACTTGTGTTGGTGCAGGAAACCACTTTTGCACTTGTATTAGTGTGGAAAAAACACTTTTTGCACTTGTGATAGTGTTGAAAAACCACTTTTCGCACTTGTGTTAGTGTTGAAAAACCACTTTTCGCACTTGTGTTGGTGCAGGAAACCACTTTTGCAGTTGTATTAGTGTGGAAAAACCACTTTTCGCACTTGTGTTAGTGTTGAAAAACCACTTTTCGCACTTGTGTTAGTGTTGAAAAACCACTTTTCGCACTTGTGTTGGTGCAGGAAACCACTTTTGCACTTGTATTAGTGTGGAAAAACCACTTTTCGCACTTGTGTTAGTGTTGAAAAACCACTTTTCGCACTTGTGTTAGTGTTGAAAAACCACTTTTCGCACTTGTGTTGGTGCAGGAAACCACTTTTGCACTTGTATTAGTGTGGAAAAAACACTTTTTGCACTTGTGTTAGTGTTGAAAAACCACTTTTCGCACTTGTGTTAGTGTTGAAAAACCACTTTTCGCACTTGTGTTGGTGCAGGAAACCACTTTTGCACTTGTATTAGTGTGGAAAAAACACTTTTTGCACTTGTGATAGTGTTGAAAAACCACTTTTCGCACTTGTGCTAGTGTTGAAAAACCACTTTTCGCACTTGTGTTGGTGCAGGAAACCACTTTTGCAGTTGTATTAGTGTTGAAAAACCACTTTTCGCACTTGTGTTAGTGTTGAAAAACCACTTTTCGCACTTGTGTTAGTGTTGAAAAACCACTTTTCGCACTTGTGTTGGTGCAGGAAACCACTTTTGCACTTGTATTAGTGTGGAAAAACCACTTTTTGCACTTGTGTTAGTGTTGAAAAACCACTTTTTGCACTTGTGTTAGTGTTGAAAAACCACTTTTCGCACTTGTGTTAGTGTTGAAAAACCACTTTTCGCACTTGTGTTGGTGCAGGAAACCACTTTTGCACTTGTATTAGTGTGGAAAAAACACTTTTCGCACTTGTGTTAGTGTTGAAAAACCACTTTTCACACTTGTGTTAGTGTTGAAAAACCAGATTTCGCACTTGTGTTTGTGCAGGAAACCACTATTGCACTTGTATTAGTGTAGAAAAATCACTTTTCGCACTTGTGTTAGTGTTGAAAAACCACTTTTCGCACTTGTGTTAGTGTTGAAAAACCACTTTTCGCACTTGTGTTGGTGCAGGAAACCACTTTTGCACTTGTATTAGTGTGGAAAAACCACTTTTCGCACTTGTGTTAGTGTTGAAAAACCACTTTTCGCACTTGTGTTAGTGTTGAAAAACCAGATTTCGCACTTGTGTTGGTGCAGGAAACCACTATTGCACTTGTATTAGTGTAGAAAAATCACTTTTCGCACTTGTGTTAGTGTTGAAAAACCACTTTTCGCACTTGTGTTAGTGTTCAAAAACCACTTTTCGCACTTGTGTTGGTGCAGGAAACCACTTTTGCACTTGTATTAGTGTGGAAAAACCACTTTTCACACTTGTGTTAGTGTTGAAAAACCACTTTTGCACTTGTATTAGTGTGGAAAAAACACTTTTCGCACTTGTGTTAGTGTTGAAAAACCACTTTTCGCACTTGTGTTAGTGTTGAAAAACCACTTTTCGCACTTGTGTTGGTGCAGGAAACCACTTTTGCACTTGTATTAGTGTGGAAAAAACACTTTTTGCACTTGTGATAGTGTTGAAAAACCACTTTTCGCACTTGTGTTAGTGTTGAAAAACCACTTTTCGCACTTGTGTTGGTGCAGGAAACCACTTTTGCAGTTGTATTAGTGTGGAAAAACCACTTTTCGCACTTGTGTTAGTGTTGAAAAACCACTTTTCGCACTTGTGTTGGTGCAGGAAACCACTTTTGCACTTGTATTAGTGTGGAAAAACCACTTTTTGCACTTGTGTTAGTGTTGAAAAACCACTTTTTGCACTTGTGTTAGTGTTGAAAAACCACTTTTCGCACTTGTGTTAGTGTTGAAAAACCACTTTTCGCACTTGTGTTGGTGCAGGAAACCACTTTTGCACTTGTATTAGTGTGGAAAAACCACTTTTCGCACTTGTGTTAGTGTTGAAAAACCACTTTTCACACTTGTGTTAGTGTTGAAAAACCAGATTTCGCACTTGTGTTGGTGCAGGAAACCACTATTGCACTTGTATTAGTGTAGAAAAATCACTTTTCGCACTTGTGTTGGTGCAGGAAACCACTTTTGCACTTGTATTAGTGTGGAAAAAACACTTTTCGCACTTGTGTTAGTGTTGAAAAACCACTTTTCACACTTGTGTTAGTGTTGAAAAACCAGATTTCGCACTTGTGTTGGTGCAGGAAACCACTATTGCACTTGTATTAGTGTAGAAAAATCACTTTTCGCACTTGTGTTAGTGTTGAAAAACCACTTTTCGCACTTGTGTTAGTGTTGAAAAACCACTTTTCGCACTTGTGTTGGTGCAGGAAACCACTTTTGCACTTGTATTACTGTGGAAAAACCACTTTTCGCACTTGTGTTAGTGTTGAAAAACCACTTTTCGCACTTGTGTTAGTGTTGAAAAACCAGATTTCGCACTTGTGTTGGTGCAGGAAACCACTATTGCACTTGTATTAGTGTAGAAAAATCACTTTTCGCACTTGTGTTAGTGTTGAAAAACCACTTTTCGCACTTGTGTTAGTGTTGAAAAACCACTTTTCGCACTTGTGTTGGTGCAGGAAACCACTTTTGCACTTGTATTAGTGTGGAAAAACCACTTTTCGCACTTGTGTTAGTGTTGAAAAACCACTTTTGCACTTGTATTAGTGTGGAAAAAACACTTTTCGCACTTGTGTTAGTGTTGAAAAACCACTTTTCGCACTTGTGTTGGTGCAGGAAACCACTTTTGCAGTTGTATTAGTGTGGAAAAACCACTTTTCGCACTTGTGTTAGTGTTGAAAAACCACTTTTCGCACTTGTGTTGGTGAAGGAAACCACTTTTGCACTTGTATTAGTGTGGAAAAACCACTTTTTGCACTTGTGTTAGTGTTGAAAAACCACTTTTGCACTTGTGTTAGTGTTGAAAAACCACTTTTCGCACTTGTGTTAGTGTTGAAAAACCACTTTTCGCACTTGTGTTGGTGCAGGAAACCACTTTTGCACTTGTATTAGTGTGGAAAAAACACTTTTCGCACTTGTGTTAGTGTTGAAAAACCACTTTTCACACTTGTGTTAGTGTTGAAAAACCAGATTTCGCACTTGTGTTGGTGCAGGAAACCACTATTGCACTTGTATTAGTGTAGAAAAATCACTTTTCGCACTTGTGTTGGTGCAGGAAACCACTTTTGCACTTGTATTAGTGTGGAAAAAACACTTTTCGCACTTGTGTTAGTGTTGAAAAACCACTTTTCACACTTGTGTTAGTGTTGAAAAACCAGATTTCGCACTTGTGTTGGTGCAGGAAACCACTATTGCACTTGTATTAGTGTAGAAAAATCACTTTTCGCACTTGTGTTAGTGTTGAAAAACCACTTTTCGCACTTGTGTTGGTGCAGGAAACCACTTTTGCACTTGTATTAGTGTGGAAAAACCACTTTTCGCACTTGTGTTAGTGTTGAAAAACCACTTTTCGCACTTGTGTTAGTGTTGAAAAACCACTTTTTGCACTTGTGTTAGTGTTGAAAAACCTCTTTTCGCACTTGTGTTGGTGCAGGAAACCACTTTTGCACTTGTATTAGTGTGGATAAAACACTTTTTGCACTTGGGATAGTGTTGAAAAAACACTTTTCGCACTTTGTTAGTGTTGAAAAACCACTTTTCGCACTTGTGTTGGTGCAGGAAACCACTTTTGCACTTGTATTAGTGTGGCAAAACCACTTTTCGCACTTGTGTTAGTGTTGAAAAACTACTTTTCGCACTTGTGTTGGTGCCGGAAACCACTTTTGCACTTGTATTAGTGTGGAAAAAACACTTTTTGCACTTGTGATAGTGTTGAAAAACCATTTTTCGCACTTGTGTTAGTGTTGAAAAACCACTATTCGCACTTGTGTTAGTGTTGAAAAACCACTTTTCGCACTTGTGTTAGTGTTGAAAAACCACTTTTCGCACTTGTGTTGGTGCAGGAAACCACTTTTGCACTTGTATTAGTGTGGAAAAAACACTTCTTGCACTTGTGATAGTGTTGAAAAACCATTTTTCGCACTTGTGTTAGTGTTGAAAAACCACTTTTCGCACTTGTGTTGGTGCAGGAAACCACTTTTGCACTTGTATTAGTGTGGAAAAAACACTTTTTGCACTTGTGATAGTGTTGAAAAACCATTTTTCGCACTTGTGTTAGTGTTGAAAAACCACTATTCGCACTTGTGTTAGTGTTGAAAAACCACTATTCGCACTTTTGTTAGTGTTGAAAAACCACTTTTTGCACTTGTGTTGGTGCAGGGAACCACTTTTGCACTTGTATTAGTGTGGAAAAACCACTTTTTGCACTTGTGATAGTGTTGATAAACCACTTTTCGCACTTGTGGTAATGTTGAAAAAACACTTTTCGCACTTGTGTTGGTGCAGGAAACCACTTTTGCACTTGTATTAGTGTGGAAAAACCACTTTTCGCACTTGTGTTAGTGTTGAAAAACCACTTTTCGCACTTGTGTTAGTGTTGAAAAACCACTTTTCGCACTTGTGTTGGTGCAGGAAACCACTTTTGCACTTGTGATAGTGTTGAAAAACCACTTTTCGCACTTGTGTTAGTGTTGAAAAACCACTTTTCGCACTTGTGTTGGTGCAGGAAACCACTTTTGCACTTGTATTAGTGTGACAAAACCACTTTTCGCACTTGTGTTAGTGTTGAAAAACTACTTTTCGCACTTGTGTTGGTGCCGGAAACCACTTTTGCACTTGTATTAGTGTGGAAAAAACACTTTTTGCACTTGTGATAGTGTTGAAAAACCACTTTTCGCACTTGTGTTAGTGTTGAAAAACCACTTTTCGCACTTGTGTTGGTGCAGGAAACCACTTTTGCACTTGTATTAGTGTGGAAAAACCACTTTTCGCACTTGTGTTAGTGTTGAAAAACTACTTTTCGCACTTGTGTTGGTGCCGGAAACCACTTTTGCACTTGTATTAGTGTGGAAAAAACACTTTTTGCACTTGTGATAGTGTTGAAAAACCACTTTTCGCACCTGTGTTAGTGTTGAAAAACCACTTTTCGCACTTGTGTTGGTGCAGGAAACCACTTTTGCACTTGTATTAGTGTGGCAAAACCACTTTTCGCACTTGTGTTAGTGTTGAAAAACTACTTTTCGCACTTGTGTTGGTGCCG
This sequence comes from Myxine glutinosa, assembly GCF_964187855.1. NCBI lineage: Eukaryota > Metazoa > Chordata > Myxini > Myxiniformes > Myxinidae > Myxine > Myxine glutinosa. Next base: position 62,504 of record NW_027617776.1, read on the forward strand.
GAAACCACTTTTGCACTTGTATTAGTGTGGAAAAAACACTTTTTGCACTTGTGATAGTGTTGAAAAACCATTTTTCGCACTTGTGTTAGTGTTGAAAAACCACTATTCGCACTTGTGTTAGTGTTGAAAAACCACTTTTCGCACTTGTGTTAGTGTTGAAAAACCACTTTTCGCACTTGTGTTGGTGCAGGAAACCACTTTTGCACTTGTATTAGTGTGGAAAAAACACTTCTTGCACTTGTGATAGTGTTGAAAAACCATTTTTCGCACTTGTGTTAGTGTTGAAAAACCACTATTCGCACTTGTGTTAGTGTTGAAAAACCACTTTTCGCACTTGTGTTGGTGCAGGGAACCACTTTTGCACTTGTATTAGTGTGGAAAAACCACTTTTTGCACTTGTGATAGTGTTGATAAACCACTTTTCGCACTTGCGGTAATGTTGAAAAACCACTTTTCGCACTTGTGTTGGTGCAGGAAACCACTTTTGCACTTGTATTAGTGTGGAAAAACCACTTTTCGCACTTGTGTTAGTGTTGAAAAACCACTTTTCGCACTTGTGTTAGTGTTGAAAAACCACTTTTCGCACTTGTGTTGGTGCAGGAAACCACTTTTGCACTTGTATTAGTGTGGAAAAAACACTTTTTGCACTTGTGATAGTGTTGAAAAACCACTTTTCGCACTTGTGTTAGTGTTGAAAAACCACTTTTCGCACTTGTGTTGGTGCAGGAAACCACTTTTGCAGTTGTATTAGTGTGGAAAAACCACTTTTCGCACTTGTGTTAGTGTTGAAAAACCACTTTTCGCACTTGTGTTGGTGCAGGAAACCACTTTTGCACTTGTATTAGTGTGGAAAAACCACTTTTTGCACTTGTGTTAGTGTTGAAAAACCACTTTTTGCACTTGTGTTAGTGTTGAAAAACCACTTTTCGCACTTGTGTTAGTGTTGAAAAACCACTTTTCGCACTTGTGTTGGTGCAGGAAACCACTTTTGCACTTGTATTAGTGTGGAAAAACCACTTTTCGCACTTGTGTTAGTGTTGAAAAACCACTTTTCACACTTGTGTTAGTGTTGAAAAACCAGATTTCGCACTTGTGTTGGTGCAGGAAACCACTATTGCACTTGTATTAGTGTAGAAAAATCACTTTTCGCACTTGTGTTGGTGCAGGAAACCACTTTTGCACTTGTATTAGTGTGGAAAAAACACTTTTCGCACTTGTGTTAGTGTTGAAAAACCACTTTTCACACTTGTGTTAGTGTTGAAAAAACAGATTTCGCACTTGTGTTGGTGCAGGAAACCACTATTGCACTTGTATTAGTGTAGAAAAATCACTTTTCGCACTTGTGTTAGTGTTGAAAAACCACTTTTCGCACTTGTGTTAGTGTTGAAAAACCACTTTTCGCACTTGTGTTGGTGCAGGAAACCACTTTTGCACTTGTATTAGTGTGGAAAAACCACTTTTCGCACTTGTGTTAGTGTTGAAAAACCACTTTTCGCACTTGTGTTAGTGTTGAAAAACCACTTTTTGCACTTGTGTTAGTGTTGAAAAACCACTTTTCGCACTTGTGTTAGTGTTGAAAAACCACTTTTCGCACTTGTGTTGGTGCAGGAAACCACTTTTGCACTTGTATTAGTGTGGAAAAAACACTTTTCGCACTTGTGTTAGTGTTGAAAAACCACTTTTCGCACTTGTGTTAGTGTTGAAAAACCACTTTTCGCACTTGTGTTGGTGCAGGAAACCACTTTTGCACTTGTATTAGTGTGGAAAAAACACTTTTTGCACTTGTGATAGTGTTGAAAAACCACTTTTCGCACTTGTGTTAGTGTTGAAAAACCACTTTTCGCACTTGTGTTGGTGCAGGAAACCACTTTTGCAGTTGTATTAGTGTTGAAAAACCACTTTTCGCACTTGTGTTAGTGTTGAAAAACCACTTTTCGCACTTGTGTTAGTGTTGAAAAACCACTTTTCGCACTTGTGTTGGTGCAGGAAACCACTTTTGCACTTGTATTAGTGTGGAAAAACCACTTTTTGCACTTGTGTTAGTGTTGAAAAACCACTTTTTGCACTTGTGTTAGTGTTGAAAAACCACTTTTCGCACTTGTGTTAGTGTTGAAAAACCACTTTTCGCACTTGTGTTGGTGCAGGAAACCACTTTTGCACTTGTATTAGTGTGGAAAAAACACTTTTCGCACTTGTGTTAGTGTTGAAAAACCACTTTTCACACTTGTGTTAGTGTTGAAAAACCAGATTTCGCACTTGTGTTGGTGCAGGAAACCACTATTGCACTTGTATTAGTGTAGAAAAATCACTTTTCGCACTTGTGTTATTGTGTTGAAAAACCACTTTTCGCACTTGTGTTAGTGTTGAAAAACCACTTTTTGCACTTGTGTTGGTGCAGGAAACCACTTTTGCACTTGTATTAGTGTGGAAAAACCACTTTTCGCACTTGTGTTAGTGTTGAAAAACCACTTTTCGCACTTGTGTTAGTGTTGAAAAACCAGATTTCGCACTTGTGTTGGTGCAGGAAACCACTATTGCACTTGTATTAGTGTAGAAAAATCACTTTTCGCACTTGTGTTAGTGTTGAAAAACCACTTTTCGCACTTGTGTTAGTGTTGAAAAACCACTTTTCGCACTTGTGTTGGTGCAGGAAACCACTTTTGCACTTGTATTAGTGTGGAAAAACCACTTTTCGCACTTGTGTTAGTGTTGAAAAACCACTTTTGCACTTGTATTAGTGTGGAAAAAACACTTTTCGCACTTGTGTTAGTGTTGAAAAACCACTTTTCGCACTTGTGTTGGTGCAGGAAACCACTTTTGCAGTTGTATTAGTGTGGAAAAACCACTTTTCGCACTTGTGTTAGTGTTGAAAAACCACTTTTCGCACTTGTGTTGGTGCAGGAAACCACTTTTGCACTTGTATTAGTGTGGAAAAACCACTTTTTGCACTTGTGTTAGTGTTGAAAAACCACTTTTTGCACTTGTGTTAGTGTTGAAAAACCACTTTTCGCACTTGTGTTAGTGTTGAAAAACCACTTTTCGCACTTGTGTTGGTGCAGGAAACCACTTTTGCACTTGTATTAGTGTGGAAAAAACACTTTTCGCACTTGTGTTAGTGTTGAAAAACCACTTTTCACACTTGTGTTAGTGTTGAAAAACCAGATTTCGCACTTGTGTTGGTGCAGGAAACCACTATTGCACTTGTATTAGTGTAGAAAAATCACTTTTCGCACTTGTGTTGGTGCAGGAAACCACTTTTGCACTTGTATTAGTGTGGAAAAAAACACTTTTCGCACTTGTGTTAGTGTTGAAAAACCACTTTTCACACTTGTGTTAGTGTTGAAAAACCAGATTTCGCACTTGTGTTGGTGCAGGAAACCACTATTGCACTTGTATTAGTGTAGAAAAATCACTTTTCGCACTTGTGTTAGTGTTGAAAAAACCACTTTTCGCACTTGTGTTAGTGTTGAAAAACCACTTTTCGCACTTGTGTTGGTGCAGGAAACCACTTTTGCACTTGTATTAGTGTGGAAAAACCACTTTTCGCACTTGTGTTAGTGTTGAAAAACCACTTTTCGCACTTGTGTTAGTGTTGAAAAACCACTTTTTGCACTTGTGTTAGTGTTGAAAAACCTCTTTTCGCACTTGTGTTGGTGCAGGAAACCACTTTTGCACTTGTATTAGTGTGGATAAAACACTTTTTGCACTTGGGATAGTGTTGAAAAAACACTTTTCGCACTTTGTTAGTGTTGAAAAACCACTTTTCGCACTTGTGTTGGTGCAGGAAACCACTTTTGCACTTGTATTAGTGTGGCAAAACCACTTTTCGCACTTGTGTTAGTGTTGAAAAACTACTTTTCGCACTTGTGTTGGTGCCGGAAACCACTTTTGCACTTGTATTAGTGTGGAAAAAACACTTTTTGCACTTGTGATAGTGTTGAAAAACCATTTTTCGCACTTGTGTTAGTGTTGAAAAACCACTATTCGCACTTGTGTTAGTGTTGAAAAACCACTTTTCGCACTTGTGTTAGTGTTGAAAAACCACTTTTCGCACTTGTGTTGGTGCAGGAAACCACTTTTGCACTTGTATTAGTGTGGAAAAAACACTTCTTGCACTTGTGATAGTGTTGAAAAAACCATTTTTCGCACTTGTGTTAGTGTTGAAAAACCACTATTCGCACTTGTGTTAGTGTTGAAAAACCACTTTTCGCACTTGTGTTGGTGCAGGGAACCACTTTTGCACTTGTATTAGTGTGGAAAAACCACTTTTTGCACTTGTGATAGTGTTGATAAACCACTTTTCGCACTTGCGGTAATGTTGAAAAACCACTTTTCGCACTTGTGTTGGTGCAGGAAACCACTTTGCACTTGTATTAGTGTGGAAAAACCACTTTTCGCACTTGTGTTCGTGTTGAAAAACCACTTTTCGCACTTGTGTTAGTGTTGAAAAACCACTTTTCGCACTTGTGTTGGTGCAGGAAACCACTTTTGCACTTGTATTAGTGTGGAAAAACACTTTTCGCACTTGTGTTAGTGTTGAAAAACCACTTTTCGCACTTGTGTTAGTGTTGAAAAACCACTTTTCACACTTGTGTTGGTGCAGGAAACCACTTTTGCACTTGTATTAGTGTGGAAAAAACACTTTTTGCACTTGTGATAGTGTTGAAAAACCACTTTTCGCACTTGTGTTAGTGTTGAAAAACCACTTTTCGCACTTGTGTTGGTGCAGGAAACCACTTTTGCAGTTGTATTAGTGTGGAAAAACCACTTTTCGCACTTGTGTTAGTGTTGAAAAACCACTTTTCGCACTTGTGTTAGTGTTGAAAAACCACTTTTCGCACTTGTGTTGGTGCAGGAAACCACTTTTGCACTTGTATTAGTGTGGAAAAACCACTTTTGCACTTGTATTAGTGTGGCAATACCACTTTTCGCACTTGTGTTAGTGTTGAAAAACTACTTTTCGCACTTGTGTTGGTGCCGTAAACCACTTTTGCACTTGTATTAGTGTGGAAAAAACACTTTTTGCACTTGTGATAGTGTTGAAAAACCACTTTTCGCACTTGTGTTAGTGTTGAAAAACCACTTTTCGCACTTGTGTTGGTGCAGGAAACCACTTTTGCACTTGTATTAGTGTGGAAAAACCACTTTTCGCACTTGTGTTAGTGTTGAAAAACCACTTTTCGCACTTGTGTTAGTGTTGAAAAACCACTTTTCGCACTTGTGTTGGTGCAGGAAACCACTTTTGCACTTGTATTAGTGTGGAAAAAACACTTTTTGCACTTGTGATAGTGTTGAAAAACCATTTTTCGCACTTGTGTTAGTGTTGAAAAACCACTATTCGCACTTGTGTTAGTGTTGAAAAACCACTTTTCGCACTTGTGTTGGTGCAGGGAACCACTTTTGCACTTGTATTAGTGTGGAAAAACCACTTTTTGCACTTGTGATAGTGTTGATAAACCACTTTTCGCACTTGCGGTAATGTTGAAAAACCACTTTTCGCACTTGTGTTGGTGCAGGAAACCACTTTTGCACTTGTATTAGTGTGGAAAAACCACTTTTCGCACTTGTGTTAGTGTTGAAAAACCACTTTATGCACTTGTGTTAGTGTTGAAAAACCACTTTTCGCACTTGTGTTAGTGTTGAAAAACCACTTTTCGCACTTGTGTTAGTGTTGAAAAACCACTTTTCGCACTTGTGTTGGTGCAGGAAACCACTTTTGCACTTGTATTAGTGTTGAAAAACCACTTTTCGCACTTGTGTTAGTGTTGAAAAACCACTTTTCGCACTTGTGTTAGTGTTGAAAAACCACTTTTCGCACTTGTGTTGGTGCAGGAAACCACTTTTGCACTTGTATTAGTGTGGAAAAACCACTTTTTGCACTTGTGTTAGTGTTGAAAAACCACTTTTCGCACTTGTGTTAGTGTTGAAAAACCACTTTTCGCACTTGTGTTAGTGTTGAAAAACCACTTTTCGCACTTGTGTTGGTGCAGGAAACCACTTTTGCACTTGTATTAGTGTGGATAAAACACTTTTTGCACTTGGGATAGTGTTGAAAAAACACTTTTCGCACTTTGTTAGTGTTGAAAAACCACTTTTCGCACTTGTGTTGGTGCAGGAAACCACTTTTGCACTTGTATTAGTGTGGCAAAACCACTTTTCGCACTTGTGTTAGTGTTGAAAAACTACTTTTCGCACTTGTGTTGGTGCCGGAAACCACTTTTGCACTTGTATTAGTGTGGAAAAAACACTTTTTGCACTTGTGATAGTGTTGAAAAACCATTTTTCGCACTTGTGTTAGTGTTGAAAAACCACTATTCGCACTTGTGTTAGTGTTGAAAAACCACTTTTCGCACTTGTGTTAGTGTTGAAAAACCACTTTTCGCACTTGTGTTGGTGCAGGAAACCACTTTTGCACTTGTATTAGTGTGGAAAAAACACTTTTTGCACTTGTGATAGTGTTGAAAAACCATTTTTCGCACTTGTGTTAGTGTTGAAAAACCACTATTCGCACTTGTGTTAGTGTTGAAAAACCACTTTTCGCACTTGTGTTGGTGCAGGGAACCACTTTTGCACTTGTATTAGTGTGGAAAAACCACTTTTTGCACTTGTGATAGTGTTGATAAACCACTTTTCGCACTTGCGGTAATGTTGAAAAACCACTTTTCGCACTTGTGTTGGTGCAGGAAACCACTTTTGCACTTGTATTAGTGTGGAAAAACCACTTTTCGCACTTGTGTTAGTGTTGAAAAACCACTTTTCGCACTTTTGTTAGTGTTGAAAAACCACTTTTCGCACTTGTGTTGGTGCAGGAAACCACTTTTGCACTTGTATTAGTGTGGAAAAAACACTTTTCGCACTTGTGTTAGTGTTGAAAAACCACTTTTCGCACTTGTGTTAGTGTTGAAAAACCACTTTTCGCACTTGTGTTGGTGCAGGAAACCACTTTTGCACTTGTATTAGTGTGGAAAAACACTTTTCGCACTTGTGTTAGTGTTGAAAAACCACTTTTCGCACTTGTGTTAGTGTTGAAAAACCACTTTTCACACTTGTGTTGGTGCAGGAAACCACTTTTGCACTTGTATTAGTGTGGAAAAAACACTTTTTGCACTTGTGATAGTGTTGAAAAACCACTTTTCGCACTTGTGTTAGTGTTGAAAAACCACTTTTCGCACTTGTGTTGGTGCAGGAAACCACTTTTGCAGTTGTATTAGTGTGGAAAAACCACTTTTCGCCCTTGTGTTAGTGTTGAAAAACCACTTTTCGCACTTGTGTTAGTGTTGAAAAACCACTTTTCGCACTTGTGTTGGTGCAGGAAACCACTTTTGCACTTGTATTAGTGTGGAAAAAACACTTTTTGCACTTGTGATAGTGTTGAAAAACCACTTTCCGCACTTGTGTCAGTGTTGAAAAACCACTTTTCGCACTTGTGTTGGTGCAGGAAACCACTTTTGCACTTGTATTAGTGTGGCAAAACCACTTTTCGCACTTGTGTTAGTGTTGAAAAACTACTTTTCGCACTTGTGTTGGTGCCGGAAACCACTTTTGCACTTGTATTAGTGTGGAAAAAACACTTTTTGCACTTGTGATAGTGTTGAAAAACCACTTTTCGCACTTGTGTTAGTGTTGAAAAACCACTTTTCGCACTTGTGTTGGTGCAGGAAACCACTTTTGCACTTGTATTAGTGTGGAAAAACCACTTTTCGCACTTGTGTTAGTGTTGAAAAACCACTTTTCGCACTTGTGTTAGTGTTGAAAAACCACTTTTCGCACTTGTGTTGGTGCAGGAAACCACTTTTGCACTTGTATTAGTGTGGAAAAAACACTTTTTGCACTTGTGATAGTGTTGAAAAACCATTTTTCGCACTTGTGTTAGTGTTGAAAAACCACTATTCGCACTTGTGTTAGTGTTGAAAAACCACTTTTCGCACTTGTGTTGGTGCAGGGAACCACTTTTGCACTTGTATTAGTGTGGAAAAACCACTTTTTGCACTTGTGATAGTGTTGATAAACCACTTTTCGCACTTGCGGTAATGTTGAAAAACCACTTTTCGCACTTGTGTTGGTGCAGGAAACCACTTTTGCACTTGTATTAGTGTGGAAAAACCACTTTTCGCACTTGTGTTAGTGTTGAAAAACCACTTTTTGCACTTGTGTTAGTGTTGAAAAACCACTTTTCGCACTTGTGTTAGTGTTGAAAAACCACTTTTCGCACTTGTGTTAGTGTTGAAAACCCACTTTTCGCACTTGTGTTGGTGCAGGAAACCACTTTTGCACTTGTATTAGTGTTGAAAAACCACTTTTCGCACTTGTGTTAGTGTTGAAAAACCACTTTTCGCACTTGTGTTAGTGTTGAAAAACCACTTTTCGCACTTGTGTTGGTGCAGGAAACCACTTTTGCACTTGTATTAGTGTGGAAAAACCACTTTTTGCACTTGTGTTAGTGTTGAAAAACCACTTTTCGCACTTGTGTTAGTGTTGAAAAACCACTTTTCGCACTTGTGTTAGTGTTGAAAAACCACTTTTCGCACTTGTGTTGGTGCAGGAAACCACTTTTGCACTTGTATTAGTGTGGAAAAAACACTTTTTGCACTTGTGATAGTGTTGAAAAACCATTTTTCGCACTTGTGTTAGTGTTGAAAAACCACTTTTCGCACTTGTGTTGGTGCAGGAAACCACTTTTGCACTTGTATTAGTGTGGAAAAAACACTTTTTGCACTTGTGATAGTGTTGAAAAACCATTTTTCGCACTTGTGTTAGTGTTGAAAAACCACTATTCGCACTTGTGTTAGTGTTGAAAAACCACTTTTCGCACTTGTGTTGGTGCAGGGAACCACTTTTGCACTTGTATTAGTGTGGAAAAACCACTTTTTGCACTTGTGATAGTGTTGATAAACCACTTTTCGCACTTGCGGTAATGTTGAAAAACCACTTTTCGCACTTGTGTTGGTGCAGGAAACCACTTTTGCACTTGTATTAGTGTGGAAAAACCACTTTTCGCACTTGTGTTAGTGTTGAAAAACCACTTTTCGCACTTTTGTTAGTGTTGAAAAACCACTTTTCGCACTTGTGTTGGTGCAGGAAACCACTTTTGCACTTGTATTAGTGTGGAAAAAACACTTTTCGCACTTGTGTTAGTGTTGAAAAACCACTTTTCGCACTTGTGTTAGTGTTGAAAAACCACTTTTCGCACTTGTGTTGGTGCAGGAAACCACTTTTGCACTTGTATTAGTGTGGAAAAACACTTTTCGCACTTGTGTTAGTGTTGAAAAACCACTTTTCGCACTTGTGTTAGTGTTGAAAAACCACTTTTCACACTTGTGTTGGTGCAGGAAACCACTTTTGCACTTGTATTAGTGTGGAAAAAACACTTTTTGCACTTGTGATAGTGTTGAAAAACCACTTTTCGCACTTGTGTTAGTGTTGAAAAACCACTTTTCGCACTTGTGTTGGTGCAGGAAACCACTTTTGCAGTTGTATTAGTGTGGAAAAACCACTTTTCGCCCTTGTGTTAGTGTTGAAAAACCACTTTTCGCACTTGTGTTAGTGTTGAAAAACCACTTTTCGCACTTGTGTTGGTGCAGGAAACCACTTTTGCACTTGTATTAGTGTGGAAAAAACACTTTTTGCACTTGTGATAGTGTTGAAAAACCACTTTCCGCACTTGTGTCAGTGTTGAAAAACCACTTTTCGCACTTGTGTTGGTGCAGGAAACCACTTTTGCACTTGTATTAGTGTGGCAAAACCACTTTTCGCACTTGTGTTAGTGTTGAAAAACTACTTTTCGCACTTGTGTTGGTGCCGGAAACCACTTTTGCACTTGTATTAGTGTGGAAAAAACACTTTTTGCACTTGTGATAGTGTTGAAAAACCACTTTTCGCACTTGTGTTAGTGTTGAAAAACCACTTTTCGCACTTGTGTTGGTGCAGGAAACCACTTTTGCACTTGTATTAGTGTGGAAAAACCACTTTTCGCACTTGTGTTAGTGTTGAAAAACCACTTTTCGCACTTGTGTTAGTGTTGAAAAACCACTTTTCGCACTTGTGTTGGTGCAGGAAACCACTTTTGCACTTGTATTAGTGTGGAAAAAACACTTTTTGCACTTGTGATAGTGTTGAAAAACCATTTTTCGCACTTGTGTTAGTGTTGAAAAACCACTATTCGCACTTGTGTTAGTGTTGAAAAACCACTTTTCGCACTTGTGTTGGTGCAGGGAACCACTTTTGCACTTGTATTAGTGTGGAAAAACCACTTTTTGCACTTGTGATAGTGTTGATAAACCACTTTTCGCACTTGCGGTAATGTTGAAAAACCACTTTTCGCACTTGTGTTGGTGCAGGAAACCACTTTTGCACTTGTATTAGTGTGGAAAAACCACTTTTCGCACTTGTGTTAGTGTTGAAAAACCACTTTTTGCACTTGTGTTAGTGTTGAAAAACCACTTTTCGCACTTGTGTTAGTGTTGAAAAACCACTTTTCGCACTTGTGTTAGTGTTGAAAACCCACTTTTCGCACTTGTGTTGGTGCAGGAAACCACTTTTGCACTTGTATTAGTGTTGAAAAACCACTTTTCGCACTTGTGTTAGTGTTGAAAAACCACTTTTCGCACTTGTGTTAGTGTTGAAAAACCACTTTTCGCACTTGTGTTGGTGCAGGAAACCACTTTTGCACTTGTATTAGTGTGGAAAAACCACTTTTTGCACTTGTGTTAGTGTTGAAAAACCACTTTTCGCACTTGTGTTAGTGTTGAAAAACCACTTTTCGCACTTGTGTTAGTGTTGAAAAACCACTTTTCGCACTTGTGTTGGTGCAGGAAACCACTTTTGCACTTGTATTAGTGTGGAAAAAACACTTTTCGCACTTGTGTTAGTGTTGAAAAACCACTTTTCGCACTTGTGGTAGTGTTGAAAAACCAGATTTCGCACTTGTGTTAGTGTTGAAAAACCACTTTTCGCACTCGTGTTAGTGTTGAAAAACCTCTTTTCGCACTTGTGTTGGTGCAGGAAACCACTTTTGCACTTGTATTAGTGTGGAAAAACCACTTTTCGCACTTGTGTTAGTGTTGAAAAACCACTTTTCGCACTTGTGTTAGTGTTGAAAAACCACTTTTCGCACTTGTGTTAGTGTTGAAAAACCACTTTTCGCACTTGTGTTGGTGCAGGAAACCACTTTTGCACTTGTATTAGTGTGGAAAAAACACTTTTTGCACTTGGGATAGTGTTGAAAAAACACTTTTCGCACTTTGTTAGTGTTGAAAAACCACTTTTCGCACTTGTGTTGGTGCAGGAAACCACTTTTGCACTTGTATTAGTGGCAAAACCACTTTTCGCACTTGTGTTAGTGTTGAAAAACTACTTTTCGCACTTGTATTGGTGCCGGAAACCACTTTTGCACTTGTATTAGTGTGGAAAAAACACTTTTTGCACTTGTGATAGTGTTGAAAAACCACTTTTCGCACTTGTGTTAGTGTTGAAAAACCACTTTTCGCACTTGTGTTGGTGCAGGAAACCACTTTTGCACTTGTATTAGTGTGGAAAAAACACTTTTTGCACTTGTGATAGTGTTGAAAAACCATTTTTCGCACTTGTGTTAGTGTTGAAAAACCACTATTCACACTTGTGTTAGTGTTGAAAAACCACTTTCGCACTTGTGTTGGTGCAGGGAACCACTTTTGCACTTGTATTAGTGTGGAAAAACCACTTTTTGCACTTGTGATAGTGTTGATAAACCACATTTCGCACTTGTGTTAGTGTTGAAAACCCACTTTTCGCACTTGTTTTGGTGCAGGAAACCACTTTTGCACTTGTCATAGTGTGGAAAAACACTTTTCGCACTTGTGTTAGTGTTGAAAAACCACTTTTCGCACTTGTGTTAGTGTTGAAAAACCACTTTTCGCACTTGTGTTGGTGCAGGAAACCACTTTTGCACTTGTATTAGTGTGGAAAAAACACTTTTTGCACTTGTGATAGTGTTGAAAAACCACTTTTCGCACTTGTGTTAGTGTTGAAAAACCACTTTTCGCACTTGTGTTGGTGCAGGAAACCACTTTTGCACTTGTATTAGTGTGGAAAAACCACTTTTCGCACTTGTGTTAGTGTTGAAAAACCACTTTTCGCACTTGTGTTAGTGTTGAAAAACCACTTTTCGCACTTGTGTTGGTGCAGGAAACCACTTTTGCACTTGTATTAGTGTGGAAAAAACACTTTTCGCACTTGTGTTAGTGTTGAAAAACCACTTTTCGCACTTGTGTTAGTGTTGAAAAACCACTTTTCGCACTTGTTTTAGTGTTGAAAAACCACTTTTCGCACTTGTGTTGGTGCAGGAAACCACTTTTGCACTTGTATTAGTGTGGAAAAAACACTTTTCGCACTTGTGTTAGTGTTGAAAAACCACTTTTCGCACTTGTGTTAGTGTTGAAAAACCACTTTTCGCACTTGTGTTAGTGTGGAAAAACCACTTTTCGCACTTGTGTTAGTGTGGAAAAACCACTTTTCGCACTTGTGTTGGTGCAGGAAACCACTTTTGCACTTGTATTAGTGTGGAAAAACCACTTTTCGCACTTATGTTAGTGTTGAAAAAACACTTTTCGCACTTGTGTTAGTGTTGAAAAACCACTTTTCGCACTTGTGTTGGTGCAGGAAACCACTTTTGCACTTGTATTAGTGTGGAAAAAACAATTTTTGCACTTGTGATAGTGTTGAAAAACCACTTTTCGCACTTGTGTTGGTGCAGGGAACCACTTTTGCACTTGTATTAGTGTGGAAAAACCACTTTTTGCACTTGTGATAGTGTTGATAAACCACTTTTCGCACTTGCGGTAATGTTGAAAAACCACTTTTCGCACTTGTGTTGGTGCAGGAAACCACTTTTGCACTTGTATTAGTGTGGAAAAACCACTTTTCGCACTTGTGTTAGTGTTGAAAAACCACTTTTTGCACTTGTGTTAGTGTTGAAAAACCACTTTTCGCACTTGTGTTAGTGTTGAAAAACCACTTTTCGCACTTGTGTTAGTGTTGAAAAACCACTTTTCGCACTTGTGTTGGTGCAGGAAACCACTTTTGCACTTGTATTAGTGTTGAAAAACCACTTTTCGCACTTGTGTTAGTGTTGAAAAACCACTTTTCGCACTTGTGTTAGTGTTGAAAAACTACTTTTCGCACTTGTGTTGGTGCAGGAAACCACTTTTGCACTTGTATTAGTGTGGAAAAACCACTTTTTGCACTTGTGTTAGTGTTGAAAAACCACTTTTCGCACTTGTGTTAGTGTTGAAAAACCACTTTTCGCACTTGTGTTAGTGTTGAAAAACCACTTTTCGCACTTGTGTTGGTGCAGGAAACCACTTTTGCACTTGTATTAGTGTGGAAAAAACACTTTTCGCACTTGTGTTAGTGTTGAAAAACCACTTTTCGCACTTGTGGTAGTGTTGAAAAACCAGATTTCGCACTTGTGTTAGTGTTGAAAAACCACTTTTCGCACTTGTGTTAGTGTTGAAAAACCTCTTTTCGCACTTGTGTTGGTGCAGGAAACCACTTTTGCACTTGTATTAGTGTGGAAAAACCACTTTTCGCACTTGTGTTAGTGTTGAAAAACCACTTTTCGCACTTGTGTTAGTGTTGAAAAACCACTTTTCGCACTTGTGTTAGTGTTGAAAAACCACTTTTCGCACTTGTGTTGGTGCAGGAAACCACTTTTGCACTTGTATTAGTGTGGAAAAAACACTTTTTGCACTTGGGATAGTGTTGAAAAAACACTTTTCGCACTTTGTTAGTGTTGAAAAACCACTTTTCGCACTTGTGTTGGTGCAGGAAACCACTTTTGCACTTGTATTAGTGTGGAAAAACCACTTTTCGCACTTGTGTTAGTGTTGAAAAACCACTTTTCGCACTTGTGTTAGTGTTGAAAAACCACTTTTCGCACTTGTGTTGGTGCAGGAAACCACTTTTGCACTTGTATTAGTGTGGAAAAAACACTTTTTGCACTTGTGATAGTGTTGAAAAACCACTTTTCGCACTTGTGTTAGTGTTGAAAAACCACTTTTCGCACTTGTTTTAGTGTTGAAAAACCACTTTTCGCACTTGTGTTGGTGCAGGAAACCACTTTTGCACTTGTATTAGTGTGGAAAAAACACTTTTCGCACTTGTGTTAGTGTTGAAAAACCACTTTTCGCACTTGTGTTAGTGTTGAAAAACCACTTTTCGCACTTGTGTTAGTGTTGAAAAACCACTTTTCGCACTTGTGTTAGTGTGGAAAAACCACTTTTCGCACTTGTGTTGGTGCAGGAAACCACTTTTGCACTTGTATTAGTGTGGAAAAACCACTTTTCGCACTTATGTTAGTGTTGAAAAAACACTTTTCGCACTTGTGTTAGTGTTGAAAAACCACTTTTCGCACTTGTGTTGGTGCAGGAAACCACTTTTGCACTTGTATTAGTGTGGAAAAAACAATTTTTGCACTTGTGATAGTGTTGAAAAACCACTTTTCGCACTTGTGTTGGTACAGGGAACCACTTTTGCACTTGTATTAGTGTGGAAAAACCACTTTTTGCACTTGTGATAGTGTTGATAAACCACTTTTCGCACTTGCGGTAATGTTGAAAAACCACTTTTCGCACTTGTGTTGGTGCAGGAAACCACTTTTGCACTTGTATTAGTGTGGAAAAACCACTTTTCGCACTTGTGTTAGTGTTGAAAAACCACTTTTTGCACTTGTGTTAGTGTTGAAAAACCACTTTTCGCACTTGTGTTAGTGTTGAAAAACCACTTTTCGCACTTGTGTTAGTGTTGAAAAACCACTTTTCGCACTTGTGTTGGTGCAGGAAACCACTTTTGCACTTGTATTAGTGTTGAAAAACCACTTTTCGCACTTGTGTTAGTGTTGAAAAACCACTTTTCGCACTTGTGTTAGTGTTGAAAAACCACTTTTCGCACTTGTGTTGGTGCAGGAAACCACTTTTGCACTTGTATTAGTGTGGAAAAACCACTTTTTGCACTTGTGTTAGTGTTGAAAAACCACTTTTCGCACTTGTGTTAGTGTTGAAAAACCACTTTTCGCACTTGTGTTAGTGTTGAAAAACCACTTTTCGCACTTGTGTTGGTGCAGGAAACCACTTTTGCACTTGTATTAGTGTGGAAAAAACACTTTTCGCACTTGTGTTAGTGTTGAAAAACCACTTTTCGCACTTGTGGTAGTGTTGAAAAACCAGATTTCGCACTTGTGTTAGTGTTGAAAAACCACTTTTCGCACTTGTGTTAGTGTTGAAAAACCTCTTTTCGCACTTGTGTTGGTGCAGGAAACCACTTTTGCACTTGTATTAGTGTGGAAAAACCACTTTTCGCACTTGTGTTAGTGTTGAAAAACCACTTTTCGCACTTGTGTTAGTGTTGAAAAACCACTTTTCGCACTTGTGTTAGTGTTGAAAAACCACTTTTCGCACTTGTGTTGGTGCAGGAAACCACTTTTGCACTTGTATTAGTGTGGAAAAAACACTTTTTGCACTTGGGATAGTGTTGAAAAAACACTTTTCGCACTTTGTTAGTGTTGAAAAACCACTTTTCGCACTTGTGTTGGTGCAGGAAACCACTTTTGCACTTGTATTAGTGTGGAAAAACCACTTTTCGCACTTGTGTTAGTGTTGAAAAACCACTTTTCGCACTTGTGTTAGTGTTGAAAAACCACTTTTCGCACTTGTGTTGGTGCAGGAAACCACTTTTGCACTTGTATTAGTGTGGAAAAAACACTTTTTGCACTTGTGATAGTGTTGAAAAACCATTTTTCGCACTTGTGTTAGTGTTGAAAAACCACTATTCGCACTTGTGTTAGTGTTGAAAAACCACTTTTCGCACTTGTGTTGGTGCAGGGAACCACTTTTGCACTTGTATTAGTGTGGAAAAACCACTTTTTGCACTTGTGATAGTGTTGATAAACCACTTTTCGCACTTGCGGTAATGTTGAAAAACCACTTTTCGCACTTGTGTTGGTGCAGGAAACCACTTTTGCACTTGTATTAGTGTGGAAAAACCACTTTTCGCACTTGTGTTAGTGTTGAAAAACCACTTTATGCACTTGTGTTAGTGTTGAAAAACCACTTTTCGCACTTGTGTTAGTGTTGAAAAACCACTTTTCGCACTTGTGTTAGTGTTGAAAAACCACTTTTCGCACTTGTGTTGGTGCAGGAAACCACTTTTGCACTTGTATTAGTGTTGAAAAACCACTTTTCGCACTTGTGTTAGTGTTGAAAAACCACTTTTCGCACTTGTGTTAGTGTTGAAAAACCACTTTTCGCACTTGTGTTGGTGCAGGAAACCACTTTTGCACTTGTATTAGTGTGGAAAAACCACTTTTTGCACTTGTGTTAGTGTTGAAAAACCACTTTTCGCACTTGTGTTAGTGTTGAAAAACCACTTTTCGCACTTGTGTTAGTGTTGAAAAACCACTTTTCGCACTTGTGTTGGTGCAGGAAACCACCTTTGCACTTGTATTAGTGTGGATAAAACACTTTTTGCACTTGGGATAGTGTTGAAAAAACACTTTTCGCACTTTGTTAGTGTTGAAAAACCACTTTTCGCACTTGTGTTGGTGCAGGAAACCACTTTTGCACTTGTATTAGTGTGGCAAAACCACTTTTCGCACTTGTGTTAGTGTTGAAAAACTACTTTTCGCACTTGTGTTGGTGCCGGAAACCACTTTTGCACTTGTATTAGTGTGGAAAAAACACTTTTTGCACTTGTGATAGTGTTGAAAAACCATTGTTCGCACTTGTGTTAGTGTTGAAAAACCACTATTCGCACTTGTGTTAGTGTTGAAAAACCACTTTTCGCACTTGTGTTAGTGTTGAAAAACCACTTTTCGCACTTGTGTTGGTGCAGGAAACCACTTTTGCACTTGTATTAGTGTGGAAAAAACACTTTTTGCACTTGTGATAGTGTTGAAAAACCATTTTTCGCACTTGTGTTAGTGTTGAAAAACCACTATTCGCACTTGTGTTAGTGTTGAAAAACCACTTTTCACACTTGTGTTGGTGCAGGGAACCACTTTTGCACTTGTATTAGTGTGGAAAAACCACTTTTTGCACTTGTGATAGTGTTGATAAACCACTTTTCGCACTTGCGGTAATGTTGAAAAACCACTTTTCGCACTTGTGTTGGTGCAGGAAACCACTTTTGCACTTGTATTAGTGTGGAAAAACCACTTTTCGCACTTGTGTTAGTGTTGAAAAACCACTTTTCGCACTTGTGTTAGTGTTGAAAAACCACTTTTCGCACTTGTGTTGGTGCAGGAAACCACTTTTGCACTTGTATTAGTGTGGAAAAAACACTTTTCGCACTTGTGTTAGTGTTGAAAAACCACTTTTCGCACTTGTGTTAGTGTTGAAAAACCACTTTTCGCACTTGTGTTGGTGCAGGAAACCACTTTTGCACTTGTATTAGTGTGGAAAAACACTTTTCGCACTTGTGTTAGTGTTGAAAAACCACTTTTCGCACTTGTGTTAGTGTTGAAAAACCACTTTTCACACTTGTGTTGGTGCAGGAAACCACTTTTGCACTTGTATTAGTGTGGAAAAAACACTTTTTGCACTTGTGATAGTGTTGAAAAACCACTTTTCGCACTTGTGTTAGTGTTGAAAAACCACTTTTCGCACTTGTGTTGGTGCAGGAAACCACTTTTGCAGTTGTATTAGTGTGGAAAAACCACTTTTCGCACTTGTGTTAGTGTTGAAAAACCACTTTTCGCACTTGTGTTAGTGTTGAAAAACCACTTTTCGCACTTGTGTTGGTGCAGGAAACCACTTTCGCACTTGTATTAGTGTGGAAAAAACACTTTTTGCACTTGTGATAGTGTTGAAAAACCACTTTCCGCACTTGTGTCAGTGTTGAAAAACCACTTTTCGCACTTGTGTTGGTGCAGGAAACCACTTTTGCACTTGTATTAGTGTGGCAAAACCACTTTTCGCACTTGTGTTAGTGTTGAAAAACTACTTTTCGCACTTGTGTTGGTGCCGGAAACCACTTTTGCACTTGTATTAGTGTGGAAAAAACACTTTTTGCACTTGTGATAGTGTTGAAAAACCACTTTTCGCACTTGTGTTAGTGTTGAAAAACCACTTTTCGCACTTGTGTTGGTGCAGGAAACCACTTTTGCACTTGTATTAGTGTGGAAAAACCACTTTTCGCACTTGTGTTAGTGTTGAAAAACCACTTTTCGCACTTGTGTTAGTGTTGAAAAACCACTTTTCGCACTTGTGTTGGTGCAGGAAACCACTTTTGCACTTGTATTAGTGTGGAAAAAACACTTTTTGCACTTGTGATAGTGTTGAAAAACCATTTTTCGCACTTGTGTTAGTGTTGAAAAACCACTATTCGCACTTGTGTTAGTGTTGAAAAACCACTTTTCGCACTTGTGTTGGTGCAGGGAACCACTTTTGCACTTGTATTAGTGTGGAAAAACCACTTTTTGCACTTGTGATAGTGTTGATAAACCACTTTTCGCACTTGCGGTAATGTTGAAAAACCACTTTTCGCACTTGTGTTGGTGCAGGAAACCACTTTTGCACTTGTATTAGTGTGGAAAAACCACTTTTCGCACTTGTGTTAGTGTTGAAAAACCACTTTTTGCACTTGTGTTAGTGTTGAAAAACCACTTTTCGCACTTGTGTTAGTGTTGAAAAACCACTTTTCGCACTTGTGTTAGTGTTGAAAAACCACTTTTCGCACTTGTGTTGGTGCAGGAAACCACTTTTGCACTTGTATTAGTGTTGAAAAACCACTTTTCGCACTTGTGTTAGTGTTGAAAAACCACTTTTCGCACTTGTGTTAGTGTTGAAAAACCACTTTTCGCACTTGTGTTGGTGCAGGAAACCACTTTTGCACTTGTATTAGTGTGGAAAAACCACTTTTTGCACTTGTGTTAGTGTTGAAAAACCACTTTTCGCACTTGTGTTAGTGTTGAAAAACCACTTTTCGCACTTGTGTTAGTGTTGAAAAACCACTTTTCGCACTTGTGTTGGTGCAGGAAACCACTTTTGCACTTGTATTAGTGTGGAAAAAACACTTTTCGCACTTGTGTTAGTGTTGAAAAACCACTTTTCGCACTTGTGGTAGTGTTGAAAAACCAGATTTCGCACTTGTGTTAGTGTTGAAAAACCACTTTTCGCACTTGTGTTAGTGTTGAAAAACCTCTTTTCGCACTTGTGTTGGTGCAGGAAACCACTTTTGCACTTGTATTAGTGTGGAAAAACCACTTTTCGCACTTGTGTTAGTGTTGAAAAACCACTTTTCGCACTTGTGTTAGTGTTGAAAAACCACTTTTCGCACTTGTGTTAGTGTTGAAAAACCACTTTTCGCACTTGTGTTGGTGCAGGAAACCACTTTTGCACTTGTATTAGTGTGGAAAAAACACTTTTTGCACTTGGGATAGTGTTGAAAAAACACTTTTCGCACTTTGTTAGTGTTGAAAAACCACTTTTCGCACTTGTGTTGGTGCAGGAAACCACTTTTGCACTTGTATTAGTGGCAAAACCACTTTTCGCACTTGTGTTAGTGTTGAAAAACTACTTTTCGCACTTGTATTGGTGCCGGAAACCACTTTTGCACTTGTATTAGTGTGGAAAAAACACTTTTTGCACTTGTGATAGTGTTGAAAAACCACTTTTCGCACTTGTGTTAGTGTTGAAAAACCACTTTTCGCACTTGTGTTGGTGCAGGAAACCACTTTTGCACTTGTATTAGTGTGGAAAAACCACTTTTCGCACTTGTGTTAGTGTTGAAAAACCACTTTTCGCACTTGTGTTAGTGTTGAAAAACCACTTTTCGCACTTGTGTTGGTGCAGGAAACCACTTTTGCACTTGTATTAGTGTGGAAAAAACACTTTTTGCACTTGTGATAGTGTTGAAAAACCATTTTTCGCACTTGTGTTAGTGTTGAAAAACCACTATTCACACTTGTGTTAGTGTTGAAAAACCACTTTTCGCACTTGTGTTGGTGCAGGGAACCACTTTTGCACTTGTATTAGTGTGGAAAAACCACTTTTTGCACTTGTGATAGTGTTGATAAACCACATTTCGCACTTGTGTTAGTGTTGAAAACCCACTTTTCGCACTTGTTTTGGTGCAGGAAACCACTTTTGCACTTGTCATAGTGTGGAAAAACACTTTTCGCACTTGTGTTAGTGTTAAAAAACCACTTTTCGCACTTGTGTTAGTGTTGAAAAACCACTTTTCGCACTTGTGTTGGTGCAGGAAACCACTTTTGCACTTGTATTAGTGTGGAAAAAACACTTTTTGCACTTGTGATAGTGTTGAAAAATCACTTTTCGCACTTGTGTTAGTGTTGAAAAACCACTTTTCGCACTTGTGTTGGTGCAGGAAACCACTTTTGCACTTGTATTAGTGTGGAAAAACCACTTTTTGCACTTGTGTTAGTGTTGAAAAACCACTTTTCGCACTTGTGTTAGTGTTGAAAAACCACTTTTCGCACTTGTGTTGGTGCAGGAAACCACTTTTGCACTTGTATTAGTGTGGAAAAAACACTTTTCGCACTTGTGTTAGTGTTGAAAAACCACTTTTCGCACTTGTGTTAGTGTTGAAAAACCACTTTTCGCACTTGTTTTAGTGTTGAAAAACCACTTTTCGCACTTGTGTTGGTGCAGGAAACCACTTTTGCACTTGTATTAGTGTGGAAAAAACACTTTTCGCACTTGTGTTAGTGTTGAAAAACCACTTTTCGCACTTGTGTTAGTGTTGAAAAACCACTTTTCGCACTTGTGTTAGTGTTGAAAAACCACTTTTCGCACTTGTGTTAGTGTGGAAAAACCACTTTTCGCACTTGTGTTGGTGCAGGAAACCACTTTTGCACTTGTATTAGTGTGGAAAAACCACTTTTCGCACTTATGTTAGTGTTGAAAAACCACTTTTCGCACTTGTGTTAGTGTTGAAAAACCACTTTTCGCACTTGTGTTGGTGCAGGAAACCACTTTTGCACTTGTATTAGTGTGGAAAAAACAATTTTTGCACTTGTGATAGTGTTGAAAAACCACTTTTCGCACTTGTGTTGGTGCAGGGAACCACTTTTGCACTTGTATTAGTGTGGAAAAACCACTTTTTGCACTTGTGATAGTGTTGATAAACCACTTTTCGCACTTGCGGTAATGTTGAAAAACCACTTTTCGCACTTGTGTTGGTGCAGGAAACCACTTTTGCACTTGTATTAGTGTGGAAAAACCACTTTTCGCACTTGTGTTAGTGTTGAAAAACCACTTTTTGCACTTGTGTTAGTGTTGAAAAACCACTTTTCGCACTTGTGTTAGTGTTGAAAAACCACTTTTCGCACTTGTGTTAGTGTTGAAAAACCACTTTTCGCACTTGTGTTGGTGCAGTAAACCACTTTTGCACTTGTATTAGTGTTGAAAAACCACTTTTCGCACTTGTGTTAGTGTTGAAAAACCACTTTTCGCACTTGTGTTAGTGTTGAAAAACCACTTTTCGCACTTGTGTTGGTGCAGGAAACCACTTTTGCACTTGTATTAGTGTGGAAAAACCACTTTTTGCACTTGTGTTAGTGTTGAAAAACCACTTTTCGCACTTGTGTTAGTGTTGAAAAACCACTTTTCGCACTTGTGTTAGTGTTGAAAAACCACTTTTCGCACTTGTGTTGGTGCAGGAAACCACTTTTGCACTTGTATTAGTGTGGAAAAAACACTTTTCGCACTTGTGTTAGTGTTGAAAAACCACTTTTCGCACTTGTGGTAGTGTTGAAAAACCAGATTTCGCACTTGTGTTAGTGTTGAAAAACCACTTTTCGCACTTGTGTTAGTGTTGAAAAACCTCTTTTCGCACTTGTGTTGGTGCAGGAAACCACTTTTGCACTTGTATTAGTGTGGAAAAACCACTTTTCGCACTTGTGTTAGTGTTGAAAAACCACTTTTCGCACTTGTGTTAGTGTTGAAAAACCACTTTTCGCACTTGTGTTAGTGTTGAAAAACCACTTTTCGCACTTGTGTTGGTGCAGGAAACCACTTTTGCACTTGTATTAGTGTGGAAAAAACACTTTTTGCACTTGGGATAGTGTTGAAAAAACACTTTTCGCACTTTGTTAGTGTTGAAAAACCACTTTTCGCACTTGTGTTGGTGCAGGAAACCACTTTTGCACTTGTATTAGTGTGACAAAACCACTTTTCGCACTTGTGTTAGTGTTGAAAAACTACTTTTCGCACTTGTGTTGGTGCCGGAAACCACTTTTGCACTTGTATTAGTGTGGAAAAAAAACTTTTTGCACTTGTGATAGTGTTGAAAAACCACTTTTCGCACTTGTGTTAGTGTTGAAAAACCACTTTTCGCACTTGTGTTGGTGCAGGAAACCACTTTTGCACTTGTATTAGTGTGGAAAAACCACTTTTTGCACTTGTGTTAGTGTTGAAAAACCACTTTTCGCACTTGTGTTAGTGTTGAAAAACCACTTTTCGCACTTGTGTTAGTGTTGAAAAACCACTTTTCGCACTTGTGTTGGTGCAGGAAACCACTTTTGCACTTGTATTAGTGTGGAAAAAACACTTTTCGCACTTGTGTTAGTGTTGAAAAACCACTTTTCGCACTTGTGGTAGTGTTGAAAAACCAGATTTCGCACTTGTGTTAGTGTTGAAAAACCACTTTTCGCACTTGTGTTAGTGTTGAAAAACCTCTTTTCGCACTTGTGTTGGTGCAGGAAACCACTTTTGCACTTGTATTAGTGTGGAAAAACCACTTTTCGCACTTGTGTTAGTGTTGAAAAACCACTTTTCGCACTTGTGTTAGTGTTGAAAAACCACTTTTCGCACTTGTGTTAGTGTTGAAAAACCACTTTTCGCACTTGTGTTGGTGCAGGAAACCACTTTTGCACTTGTATTAGTGTGGAAAAAACACTTTTTGCACTTGGGATAGTGTTGAAAAAACACTTTTCGCACTTTGTTAGTGTTGAAAAACCACTTTTCGCACTTGTGTTGGTGCAGGAAACCACTTTTGCACTTGTATTAGTGTGACAAAACCACTTTTCGCACTTGTGTTAGTGTTGAAAAACTACTTTTCGCACTTGTGTTGGTGCCGGAAACCACTTTTGCACTTGTATTAGTGTGGAAAAAACACTTTTTGCACTTGTGATAGTGTTGAAAAACCACTTTTCGCACTTGTGTTAGTGTTGAAAAACCACTTTTCGCACTTGTGTTGGTGCAGGAAACCACTTTTGCACTTGTATTAGTGTGGAAAAAACACTTTTCGCACTTGTGTTAGTGTTGAAAAACCACTTTTCGCACTTGTGTTAGTGTTGAAAAACCACTTTTCGCACTTGTGTTGGTGCAGGAAACCACTTTTGCACTTGTATTAGTGTGGAAAAAACACTTTTTGCACTTGTGATAGTGTTGAAAAACCATTTTTCGCACTTGTGTTAGTGTTGAAAAACCACTATTCGCACTTGTGTTAGTGTTGAAAAACCACTTTTCGCACTTGTGTTGGTGCAGGGAACCACTTTTGCACTTGTATTAGTGTGGAAAAACCACTTTTTGCACTTGTGATAGTGTTGATAAACCACATTTCGCACTTGTGTTAGTGTTGAAAACCCACTTTTCGCACTTGTGTTGGTGCAGGAAACCACTTTTGCACTTGTCATAGTGTGGAAAAACACTTTTCGCACTTGTGTTAGTGTTGAAAAACCACTTTTCGCACTTGTGTTAGTGTTGAAAAACCACTTTTCGCACTTGTGTTAGTGTTGAAAAACCACTTTTCGCACTTGTGTTGGTGCAGGAAACCACTTTTGCACTTGTATTAGTGTGGAAAAAACACTTTTTGCACTTGTGATAGTGTTGAAAAACCACTTTTCGCACTTGTGTTAGTTTGAAAAACCACTTTTCGCACTTGTGTTGGTGCAGGAAACCACTTTTGCACTTGTATTATTGTGGAAAAACCACTTTTCGCACTTGTGTTAGTGTTGAAAAACCACTTTTCGCACTTGTGTTAGTGTTGAAAAACCACTTTTCGCACTTGTGTTGGTGCAGGAAACCACTTTTGCACTTGTATTAGTGTGGAAAAAACACTTTTCGCACTTGTGTTAGTGTTGAAAAACCACTTTTCGCACTTGTGTTAGTGTTGAAAAACCACTTTTCGCACTTGTGTTAGTGTTGAAAAACCACTTTTCGCACTTGTGTTGGTGCAGGAAACCACTTTTGCACTTGTATTAGTGTGGAAAAAACACTTTTCGCACTTGTGTTAGTGTTGAAAAACCACTTTTCGCACTTGTGTTAGTGTTGAAAAACCACTTTTCGCACTTGTGTTAGTGTTGAAAAACCACTTTTCGCACTTGTGTTAGTGTGGAAAAACCACTTTTCGCACTTGTGTTGGTGCAGGAAACCACTTTTGCACTTGTATTAGTGTGGAAAAACCACTTTTCGCACTTATGTTAGTGTTGAAAAACCACTTTTCGCACTTGTGTTAGTGTTGAAAAACCACTTTTCGCACTTGTGTTGGTGCAGGAAACCACTTTTGCACTTGTATTAGTGTTGAAAAACCACTTTTCGCACTTGTGTTAGTGTTGAAAAACCACTTTTCGCACTTGTGTTAGTGTTGAAAAACCACTTTTCGCACTTGTGTTGGTGCAGGAAACCACTTTTGCACTTGTATTAGTGTGGAAAAACCACTTTTTGCACTTGTGTTAGTGTTGAAAAACCACTTTTCGCACTTGTGTTAGTGTTGAAAAACCACTTTTCGCACTTGTGTTAGTGTTGAAAAACCACTTTTCGCACTTGTGTTGGTGCAGGAAACCACTTTTGCACTTGTATTAGTGTGGAAAAAACACTTTTCGCACTTGTGTTAGTGTTGAAAAACCACTTTTCGCACTTGTGGTAGTGTTGAAAAACCAGATTTCGCACTTGTGTTAGTGTTGAAAAACCACTTTTCGCACTTGTGTTAGTGTTGAAAAACCTCTTTTCGCACTTGTGTTGGTGCAGGAAACCACTTTTGCACTTGTATTAGTGTGGAAAAACCACTTTTCGCACTTGTGTTAGTGTTGAAAAACCACTTTTCGCACTTGTGTTAGTGTTGAAAAACCACTTTTCGCACTTGTGTTAGTGTTGAAAAACCACTTTTCGCACTTGTGTTGGTGCAGGAAACCACTTTTGCACTTGTATTAATGTGGAAAAAACACTTTTTGCACTTGGGATAGTGTTGAAAAAACACTTTTCGCACTTTGTTAGTGTTGAAAAACCACTTTTCGCACTTGTGTTGGTGCAGGAAACCACTTTTGCACTTGTATTAGTGGCAAAACCACTTTTCGCACTTGTGTTAGTGTTGAAAAACTACTTTTCGCACTTGTATTGGTGCCGGAAACCACTTTTGCACTTGTATTAGTGTGGAAAAAACACTTTTTGCACTTGTGATAGTGTTGAAAAACCACTTTTCGCACTTGTGTTAGTGTTGAAAAACCACTTTTCGCACTTGTGTTGGTGCAGGAAACCACTTTTGCACTTGTATTAGTGTGGAAAAACCACTTTTCGCACTTGTGTTAGTGTTGAAAAACCACTTTTCGCACTTGTGTTAGTGTTGAAAAACCACTTTTCGCACTTGTGTTGGTGCAGGAAACCACTTTTGCACTTGTATTAGTGTGGAAAAAACACTTTTTGCACTTGTGATAGTGTTGAAAAACCATTTTTCGCACTTGTGTTAGTGTTGAAAAACCACTATTCACACTTGTGTTAGTGTTGAAAAACCACTTTTCGCACTTGTGTTGGTGCAGGGAACCACTTTTGCACTTGTATTAGTGTGGAAAAACCACTTTTTGCACTTGTGATAGTGTTGATAAACCACATTTCGCACTTGTGTTAGTGTTGAAAACCCACTTTTCGCACTTGTTTTGGTGCAGGAAACCACTTTTGCACTTGTCATAGTGTGGAAAAACACTTTTCGCACTTGTGTTAGTGTTAAAAAACCACTTTTCGCACTTGTGTTAGTGTTGAAAAACCACTTTTCGCACTTGTGTTGGTGCAGGAAACCACTTTTGCACTTGTATTAGTGTGGAAAAAACACTTTTTGCACTTGTGATAGTGTTGAAAAACCACTTTTCGCACTTGTGTTAGTGTTGAAAAACCACTTTTCGCACTTGTGTTGGTGCAGGAAACCACTTTTGCACTTGTATTAGTGTGGAAAAACCACTTTTTGCACTTGTGTTAGTGTTGAAAAACCACTTTTCGCACTTGTGTTAGTGTTGAAAAACCACTTTTCGCACTTGTGTTGGTGCAGGAAACCACTTTTGCACTTGTATTAGTGTGGAAAAAACACTTTTCGCACTTGTGTTAGTGTTGAAAAACCACTTTTCGCACTTGTGTTAGTGTTGAAAAACCACTTTTCGCACTTGTTTTAGTGTTGAAAAACCACTTTTCGCACTTGTGTTGGTGCAGGAAACCACTTTTGCACTTGTATTAGTGTGGAAAAAACACTTTTCGCACTTGTGTTAGTGTTGAAAAACCACTTTTCGCACTTGTGTTAGTGTTGAAAAACCACTTTTTGCACTTGTGTTAGTGTTGAAAAACCACTTTTCGCACTTGTGTTAGTGTGGAAAAACCACTTTTCGCACTTGTGTTGGTGCAGGAAACCACTTTTGCACTTGTATTAGTGTGGAAAAACCACTTTTCGCACTTATGTTAGTGTTGAAAAACCACTTTTCGCACTTGTGTTAGTGTTGAAAAACCACTTTTCGCACTTGTGTTGGTGCAGGAAACCACTTTTGCACTTGTATTAGTGTGGAAAAAACAATTTTTGCACTTGTGATAGTGTTGAAAAACCACTTTTCGCACTTGTGTTGGTGCAGGGAACCACTTTTGCACTTGTATTAGTGTGGAAAAACCACTTTTTGCACTTGTGATAGTGTTGATAAACCACTTTTCGCACTTGCGGTAATGTTGAAAAACCACTTTTCGCACTTGTGTTGGTGCAGGAAACCACTTTTGCACTTGTATTAGTGTGGAAAAACCACTTTTCGCACTTGTGTTAGTGTTGAAAAACCACTTTTTGCACTTGTGTTAGTGTTGAAAAACCACTTTTCGCACTTGTGTTAGTGTTGAAAAACCACTTTTCGCACTTGTGTTAGTGTTGAAAAACCACTTTTCGCACTTGTGTTGGTGCAGTAAACCACTTTTGCACTTGTATTAGTGTTGAAAAACCACTTTTCGCACTTGTGTTAGTGTTGAAAAACCACTTTTCGCACTTGTGTTAGTGTTGAAAAACCACTTTTCGCACTTGTGTTGGTGCAGGAAACCACTTTTGCACTTGTATTAGTGTGGAAAAACCACTTTTTGCACTTGTGTTAGTGTTGAAAAACCACTTTTCGCACTTGTGTTAGTGTTGAAAAACCACTTTTCGCACTTGTGTTAGTGTTGAAAAACCACTTTTCGCACTTGTGTTGGTGCAGGAAACCACTTTTGCACTTGTATTAGTGTGGAAAAAACACTTTTCGCACTTGTGTTAGTGTTGAAAAACCACTTTTCGCACTTGTGGTAGTGTTGAAAAACCAGATTTCGCACTTGTGTTAGTGTTGAAAAACCACTTTTCGCACTTGTGTTAGTGTTGAAAAACCTCTTTTCGCACTTGTGTTGGTGCAGGAAACCACTTTTGCACTTGTATTAGTGTGGAAAAACCACTTTTCGCACTTGTGTTAGTGTTGAAAAACCACTTTTCGCACTTGTGTTAGTGTTGAAAAACCACTTTTCGCACTTGTGTTAGTGTTGAAAAACCACTTTTCGCACTTGTGTTGGTGCAGGAAACCACTTTTGCACTTGTATTAGTGTGGAAAAAACACTTTTTGCACTTGGGATAGTGTTGAAAAAACACTTTTCGCACTTTGTTAGTGTTGAAAAACCACTTTTCGCACTTGTGTTGGTGCAGGAAACCACTTTTGCACTTGTATTAGTGTGACAAAACCACTTTTCGCACTTGTGTTAGTGTTGAAAAACTACTTTTCGCACTTGTGTTGGTGCCGGAAACCACTTTTGCACTTGTATTAGTGTGGAAAAAAAACTTTTTGCACTTGTGATAGTGTTGAAAAACCACTTTTCGCACTTGTGTTAGTGTTGAAAAACCACTTTTCGCACTTGTGTTGGTGCAGGAAACCACTTTTGCACTTGTATTAGTGTGGAAAAACCACTTTTTGCACTTGTGTTAGTGTTGAAAAACCACTTTTCGCACTTGTGTTAGTGTTGAAAAACCACTTTTCGCACTTGTGTTAGTGTTGAAAAACCACTTTTCGCACTTGTGTTGGTGCAGGAAACCACTTTTGCACTTGTATTAGTGTGGAAAAAACACTTTTCGCACTTGTGTTAGTGTTGAAAAACCACTTTTCGCACTTGTGGTAGTGTTGAAAAACCAGATTTCGCACTTGTGTTAGTGTTGAAAAACCACTTTTCGCACTTGTGTTAGTGTTGAAAAACCTCTTTTCGCACTTGTGTTGGTGCAGGAAACCACTTTTGCACTTGTATTAGTGTGGAAAAACCACTTTTCGCACTTGTGTTAGTGTTGAAAAACCACTTTTCGCACTTGTGTTAGTGTTGAAAAACCACTTTTCGCACTTGTGTTAGTGTTGAAAAACCACTTTTCGCACTTGTGTTGGTGCAGGAAACCACTTTTGCACTTGTATTAGTGTGGAAAAAACACTTTTTGCACTTGGGATAGTGTTGAAAAAACACTTTTCGCACTTTGTTAGTGTTGAAAAACCACTTTTCGCACTTGTGTTGGTGCAGGAAACCACTTTTGCACTTGTATTAGTGTGACAAAACCACTTTTCGCACTTGTGTTAGTGTTGAAAAACTACTTTTCGCACTTGTGTTGGTGCCGGAAACCACTTTTGCACTTGTATTAGTGTGGAAAAAACACTTTTTGCACTTGTGATAGTGTTGAAAAACCACTTTTCGCACTTGTGTTAGTGTTGAAAAACCACTTTTCGCACTTGTGTTGGTGCAGGAAACCACTTTTGCACTTGTATTAGTGTGGAAAAAACACTTTTCGCACTTGTGTTAGTGTTGAAAAACCACTTTTCGCACTTGTGTTAGTGTTGAAAAACCACTTTTCGCACTTGTGTTGGTGCAGGAAACCACTTTTGCACTTGTATTAGTGTGGAAAAAACACTTTTTGCACTTGTGATAGTGTTGAAAAACCATTTTTCGCACTTGTGTTAGTGTTGAAAAACCACTATTCGCACTTGTGTTAGTGTTGAAAAACCACTTTTCGCACTTGTGTTGGTGCAGGGAACCACTTTTGCACTTGTATTAGTGTGGAAAAACCACTTTTTGCACTTGTGATAGTGTTGATAAACCACATTTCGCACTTGTGTTAGTGTTGAAAACCCACTTTTCGCACTTGTGTTGGTGCAGGAAACCACTTTTGCACTTGTCATAGTGTGGAAAAACACTTTTCGCACTTGTGTTAGTGTTGAAAAACCACTTTTCGCACTTGTGTTAGTGTTGAAAAACCACTTTTCGCACTTGTGTTAGTGTTGAAAAACCACTTTTTCGCACTTGTGTTGGTGCAGGAACCACTTTTGCACTTGTATTAGTGTGGAAAAAACACTTTTTGCACTTGTGATAGTGTTGAAAAACCACTTTTCGCACTTGTGTTAGTTTGAAAAACCACTTTTTCGCACTTGTGTTGGTGCAGGAAACCACTTTTGCACTTGTATTATTGTGGAAAAAACCACTTTTCGCACTTGTGTTAGTGTTGAAAAACCACTTTTCGCACTTGTGTTAGTGTTGAAAAACCACTTTTCGCACTTGTGTTGGTGCAGGAAACCACTTTTGCACTTGTATTAGTGGAAAAAACACTTTTCGCACTTGTGTTAGTGTTGAAAACCACTTTCGCACTTGTGTTAGTGTTGAAAAACCACTTTTCGCACTTGTGTTAGTGTTGAAAAACCACTTTTCGCACTTGTGTTGGTGCAGGGAAACCACTTTTGCACTTGTATTAGTGTGGAAAAAACACTTTTCGCACTTGTGTTAGTGTTGAAAAACCACTTTTCGCACTTGTGTTAGTGTTGAAAAACCACTTTTCGCACTTGTGTTAGTGTTGAAAACCACTTTTCGCACTTGTGTTAGTGGTGGAAAAACCACTTTTCGCACTTGTGTTGGTGCAGGAAACCACTTTGCACTTGTATTAGTGTGGAAAAACCACTTTTCGCACTTATGTTAGTGTTGAAAAACCACTTTTCGCACTTGTGTTAGTGTTGAAAAACCACTTTTCGCACTTGTGTTGGTGCAGGAAACCACTTTTGCACTTGTATTAGTGTGGAAAAAAACACTTTTTGCACTTGTGATAGTGTTGAAAAACCACTTTTCGCACTTGTGTTAGTGTTGAAAACCACTTTTTCGCACTTGTGTTGGTGCAGGAAACCACTTTTGCACTTGTATTAGTGTGGAAAAACCACTTTTTGCACTTGTGTTAGTGTTGAAAAACCACTTTTCGCACTTGTGTTAGTGTTGAAAAACCACTTTTCGCACTTGTGTTAGTGTTGAAAAACCACTTTTCGCACTTGTGTTGGTGCAGGAAACCACTATTGCACTTGTATTAGTGTGGAAAAACACTTTTCGCACTTGTGTTAGTGTTGAAAAACCACTTTTCGCACTTGTGTTAGTGTTGAAAAACCAGATTTCGCACTTGTGTTGGTGCAGGAAACCACTATTGCACTTGTATTAGTGTAGAAAAATCACTTTTCGCACTTGTGTTAGTGTTGAAAAACCACTTTTCGCACTTCTGTTAGTGTTGAAAAAACCACTTTTCGCACTTGTGTTGGTGCAGGAAACCACTTTTGCACTTGTATTAGTGTGGAAAAACCACTTTTCGCACTTGTGTTAGTGTTGAAAAACCACTTTTCGCACTTGTGTTAGTGTTGAAAAACCACTTTTCGCACTTGTGTTAGTGTTGAAAAACCACTTTTCGCACTTGTGTTGGTGCAGGAAACCACTTTTGCACTTGTATTAGTGTGGAAAAAACACTTTTTGCACTTGGGATAGTGTTGAAAAAACACTTTTCGCACTTTGTTAGTGTTGAAAAAACCACTTTTCCACTTGTGTTGGTGCAGGAAACCACTTTTGCACTTGTATTAGTGTGGAAAAACCACTTTTCGCACTTGTGTTAGTGTTGAAAAACCACTTTTCGCACTTGTGTTAGTGTTGAAAAACCACTTTTCGCACTTGTGTTGGTGCAGGAAACCACTTTTGCACTTGTATTAGTGTGGCAAAACCACTTTTCGCACTTGTGTTAGTGTTGAAAAACCACTTTTCGCACTTGTGTTGGTGCAGGAAAACCACTTTTGCACTTGTATTAGTGTGAAAAAACACTTTTTGCACTTGTGATAGTGTTGAAAAACCATTTTTCGCACTTGTGTTAGTGTTGAAAAACCACTATTCGCACTTGTGTTAGTGTTGAAAAACCACTATTCGCACTTTTGTTAGTGTTGAAAACCCACTTTTTGCACTTGTGTTGGTGCAGGGAACCACTTTTGCACTTGTATTAGTGTGGAAAACCACTTTTTGCACTTGTGATAGTGTTGATAAACCACTTTTCGCACTTGCGGTAATGTTGAAAAAACACTTTTCGCACTTGTGTTGGTGCAGGAAACCACTTTTGCACTTGTATTAGTGTGGAAAAACCACTTTTCGCACTTGTGTTAGTGTTGAAAAACCACTTTTCGCACTTGTGTTAGTGTTGAAAAACCACTTTTCGCACTTGTGTTGGTGCAGGAAACCACTTTTGCACTTGTGATAGTGTTGAAAAACCACTTTTCGCACTTGTGTTAGTGTTGAAAAAACCACTTTTCGCACTTGTGTTGGTGCAGGAAACCACTTTTGCACTTGTATTAGTGTGACAAAACCACTTTTCGCACTTGTGTTAGTGTTGAAAAACTACTTTTCGCACTTGTGTTGGTGCCGGAAACCACTTTTGCACTTGTATTAGTGTGGAAAAAACACTTTTTGCACTTGTGATAGTGTTGAAAAACCACTTTTCGCACTTGTGTTAGTGTTGAAAAACCACTTTTCGCACTTGTGTTGGTGCAGGAAACCACTTTTGCACTTGTATTAGTGTGGAAAAACCACTTTTCGCACTTGTGTTAGTGTTGAAAAACCACTTTTCGCACTTGTGTTAGTGTTGAAAAACCACTTTTCGCACTTGTGTTGGTGCAGGAAACCACTTTTGCACTTGTATTAGTGTGGAAAAAACACTTTTTGCACTTGTGATAGTGTTGAAAAACCATTTTTCGCACTTATGTTAGTGTTGAAAAACCACTATTCGCACTTGTGTTAGTGTTGAAAAACCACTTTTCGCACTTGTGTTGGTGCAGGGGAACCACTTTTGCACTTGTATTAGTGTGGAAAAAACCACTTTTGCACTTGTGATAGTGTTGATAAACCACATTTCGCACTTGTGTTAGTGTTGAAAACCCACTTTTCACACTTGTGTTGGTGCAGGAAACCACTTTTGCACTTGTCATAGTGTGGAAAAACACTTTTCGCACTTGTGTTAGTGTTGAAAAACCACCTTTTCGCACTTGTGTTAGTGTTGAAAAACCACTTTTCGCACTTGTGTTAGTGTTGAAAAACCACTTTTCGCACTTGTGTTGGTGCAGGAAACCACTTTTGCACTTGTATTAGTGTGGAAAAAACACTTTTTGCACTTGTGATACTGTTGAAAAACCACTTTTCGCACTTGTGTTAGTGTTGAAAAACCACTTTTCGCACTTGTGTTGGTGCAGGAAACCACTTTTGCACTTGTATTAGTGTGGAAAAACCACTTTTCGCACTTGTGTTAGTGTTGAAAAACCACTTTTCAGCACTTGTGTTAGTGTTGAAAAACCACTTTTCGCACTTGTGTTGGTGCAGGAAACCACTTTTGCACTTGTATTAGTGTGGAAAAAACACTTTTCGCACTTGTGTTAGTGTTGAAAAACCACTTTTCGCACTTGTGTTAGTGTTGAAAAACCACTTTTCGCACTTGTGTTAGTGTTGAAAAACACTTTTCGCACTTGTGTTGGTGCAGGAAACCACTTTTGCACTTGTATTAGTGTGGAAAAAACACTTTTCGCACTTGTGTTAGTGTTGAAAAACCACTTTTCGCACTTGTGTTAGTGTTGAAAAACCACTTTTCGCACTTGTGTTAGTGTTGAAAAACCACTTTTCGCACTTGTGTTAGTGTGGAAAAACCACTTTTCGCACTTGTGTTGGTGCAGGAAACCACTTTTGCACTTGTATTAGTGTGGAAAAACCACTTTTCGCACTTATGTTAGTGTTGAAAAACCACTTTTCGCACTTGTGTTAGTGTTGAAAAACCACTTTTCGCACTTGTGTTGGTGCAGGAAACCACTTTTGCACTTGTATTAGTGTGGAAAAAACACTTTTTGCACTTGTGATAGTGTTGAAAAACCACTTTTCGCACTTGTGTTAGTGTTGAAAAACCACTTTTCGCACTTGTGTTGGTGCAGGAAACCACTTTTGCACTTGTATTAGTGTGGAAAAACCACTTTTTGCACTTGTGTTAGTGTTGAAAAACAACTTTTCGCACTTGTGTTAGTGTTGAAAAACCACTTTTCGCACTTGTGTTAGTGTTGAAAAACCACTTTTCGCACTTGTGTTGGTGCAGGAAACCACTATTGCACTTGTATTAGTGTGGAAAAACACTTTTCGCACTTGTGTTAGTGTTGAAAAACCACTTTTTGCACTTGTGATAGTGTTGATAAACCACTTTTCGCACTTGCGGTCATGTTGAAAAAACACTTTTCGCACTTGTGTTGGTGCAGGAAACCACTTTTGCACTTGTATTAGTGTGGAAAAACCACTTTTCGCACTTGTGTTAGTGTTGAAAAACCACTTTTCGCACTTGTGTTAGTGTTGAAAAACCACTTTTCGCACTTGTGTTGGTGCAGGAAACCACTTTTGCACTTGTGATAGTGTTGAAAAACCACTTTTCGCACTTGTGTTAGTGTTGAAAAACCACTTTTCGCACTTGTGTTGGTGCAGGAAACCACTTTTGCACTTGTATTAGTGTGACAAAACCACTTTTCGCACTTGTGTTAGTGTTGAAAAACTACTTTTCGCACTTGTGTTGGTGCCGGAAACCACTTTTGCACTTGTATTAGTGTGGAAAAAACACTTTTTGCACTTGTGATAGTGTTGAAAAACCACTTTTCGCACTTGTGTTAGTGTTGAAAAACCACTTTTCGCACTTGTGTTGGTGCAGGAAACCACTTTTGCACTTGTATTAGTGTGGAAAAACCACTTTTCGCACTTGTGTTAGTGTTGAAAAACCACTTTTCGCACTTGTGTTAGTGTTGAAAAACCACTTTTCGCACTTGTGTTGGTGCAGGAAACCACTTTTGCACTTGTATTAGTGTGGAAAAAACACTTTTTGCACTTGTGATAGTGTTGAAAAACCATTTTTCGCACTTGTGTTAGTGTTGAAAAACCACTATTCGCACTTGAGTTAGTGTTGAAAAACCACTTTTCGCACTTGTGTTGGTGCAGGGAACCACTTTTGCACTTTTATTAGTGTGGAAAAACCACTTTTTGCACTTGTGATAGTGTTGATAAACCACATTTCGCACTTGTGTTAGTGTTGAAAACCCACTTTTCGCACTTGTGTTGGTGCAGGAAACCACTTTTGCACTTGTCATAGTGTGGAAAAACACTTTTCGCACTTGTGTTAGTGTTGAAAAACCACTTTTCGCACTTGTGTTAGTGTTGAAAAACCACTTTTCGCACTTGTGTTAGTGTTGAAAAACCACTTTTCGCACTTGTGTTGGTGCAGGAAACCACTTTTGCACTTGTATTAGTGTGGAAAAAACACTTTTTGCACTTGTGATAGTGTTGAAAAACCACTTTTCGCACTTGTGTTAGTGTTGAAAAACCACTTTTCGCACTTGTGTTGGTGCAGGAAACCACTTTTGCACTTGTATTAGTGTGGAAAAACCACTTTTCGCACTTGTGTTAGTGTTGAAAAACCACTTTTCGCACTTGTGTTAGTGTTGAAAAACCACTTTTCGCACTTGTGTTGGTGCAGGAAACCACTTTTGCACTTGTATTAGTGTGGAAAAAACACTTTTTGCACTTGTGATAGTGTTGAAAAACCACTTTTCGCACTTGTGTTAGTGTTGAAAAACCACTTTTCGCACTTGTGTTGGTGCAGGAAACCACTTTTGCACTTGTATTAGTGTGGAAAAACCACTTTTTGCACTTGTGTTAGTGTTGAAAAACAACTTTTCGCACTTGTGTTAGTGTTGAAAAACCACTTTTCGCACTTGTGTTAGTGTTGAAAAACCACTTTTCGCACTTGTGTTGGTGCAGGAAACCACTATTGCACTTGTATTAGTGTGGAAAAACACTTTTCGCACTTGTGTTAGTGTTGAAAAACCACTTTTCGCACTTGTGTTAGTGTTGAAAAACCAGATTTCGCACTTGTGTTGGTGCAGGAAACCACTATTGCACTTGTATTAGTGTAGAAAAATCACTTTTCG